>NC_053027.1:234664448-234964448 GCF_003073215.2 Triticum urartu | reverse complement strand
ATATCCCGGTCATGTCCTGGGTAACCCGGTGATGAAATCCATGCCAAGCTTGTCCCACTTCCATTCAAGTATCGGCATAGGCTGTAGTAATCCTCCTAGCTTTCTGATGCTCTGCCTTCACTCATTGACATACATCACATACGGCTACATACTCGGCAATATCCTTCTTCATACCTATCCACCAGAAATGCTCCTTCAAATCCAAATACATTTTGGTGTTTCCTGGGTAAGTCGAGTATGGTGAGTCATGAGCTTCCTGTAGTATTAACTTAATGATTTCTGCGTTATTGGGTACACGTACTCGGTCCTCAAACCATAAAGTGTCGTGCTCATCCTCACGAAAACCATTGGCTTTTCCTTCGCTCATCTTCTCCTTTATCTTAGCAATCTCCTTATCATCCTTCCAAGCTTCTCGAATCTTTCCCAATAATGTTGACTGAACCTCCATTGCTGCAACAAAACCTCATGGAACTATCTCCAAACGAAGCTCCTTAAGATCGTCAACTAACTCCTGCGGAAATCCTCCGCTTACAATGGTATTGGGATATGAAAGTGCTAGTGATCGACTAGAGGGGGGTGAATAGGCGATTTTTATGAAAGTCTTCAAAACATGGAAGTTTCGAAGACAAACGATAGAAATAAACCTATTACCATGCAGCGGAAGGTAGACTACACTAGGCAAACCATAGTCAAGTATTCAATGGAGTGAAAGCGCAATGACTAATAGAAGCTAGGCAGTAAAGATCAGGTAGGAAGATATTGTGAAGCCAATCAGAACAAGCAGTCACTCAGTGAAGACAAAAGATAAAGCAATCATACAATGACTTCACAAGGAGCAACAGTAAGCAAAGGGAAGGAAAGGATGAAACCAGTGACTCATTGAAGACAATGATTTGTTGGACCAGTTCCAGTTGCTGTGACAACTGTACGTCTGGTTAGGGAGGCTGAGATTTAACTTAGAAGACCTTGTCTTCACCTTATTCCCCTGGAGCTAAGGACACCCAGCCCTCGCCCAATCACTCTCGTAAGTCTTCAAGGTAGACTTCCAAACCTTCACAGACTTCGTTCACCGGTGATCCACAATGACTCTTGGATGCTCAGAACGCGACGCCTAACCGGCTGGAGGATTCACAGTCCTCAAGTGTAATAAGTCTTCAGATCACACAGACAGGAAGACTTAAGTGATGCCTAACACTCTGTTTAGGGCTTTATCCTTGCAAGGAATTCTCTCTCAAAGGCTTTGAGGTGGGTTGCTCTCAAACGACAAAAGCCGTGCACTAACTCTAAGCAGCCAACCGTTTATGGTTGTAGGGGGGTGGGCTATTTATAGCCACTAGGCAACCCAACTTGATTTGTCCGAAATGACCCTTGGTCACTAAGGAACTGACACATGTTCCAATGGTCAGATTTCAAACACACACGGCAACTTTACTTGAGCTACAAGCAAAGCTGACTTATCCAACTCTGGACAAGATTTGCTCTCATAATCTTCACTCGAAGATATAGGATTTTGGTTAAGCATCACTTCAGTCATTCTAACTGGTTCACTTGGACCCCACTTAACAGTACGGTGGTTCCTATGACTCAACAAAGAAGAAAAAGAACGACGAAAGAACTAAGTCTTCGCGCTCCATAGTCTTCATGCGATGTCTTCTCTTGTCATAGTCTTCAATGTGAATGTCTTCACATACCACCTTCGACTTCAATGTCATCTTACATTTTTAGGGGTCATCTCTGGTAGGAAAACCGAATCAATGAGGGACTTCTACCTGTGTTATCCTGCAATTCTCACAAACACATTAGTCCCTCAACTAGGTTTGTCGTCAATACTCCAAAAGCAACTAGGGGTGGCACTAGATGCACTTACAATCTCCCCCTTTTTGGTGATTGATGACAAACTAGTTGAAGTTTTCAACGGGGAATAAAATATGTGAAATTGTACAGTATAGGGGATTGTCATCATAAGTGGCAAAGTACCCCCCTGAAGATGTGCATATAAGTAATTTGCTTTTGGTATGCAAATGCACATGGCAGGTAGTACATGTGGAGATCCTCTTCAACTTATGATGACAATTCATCATGCAAGAAAAGTATGTGAAGATAATGACATGCATAATGTAAAATGGACGTCTGCGAAATGATCTAAGTGCATAATTTGTCGTCGCACATGCGGAATTTATCATCGCATTAGAGAATAGCAAATAAGTAGCAGACGACCATCGAGTTTAAGTGTTACAACTCAAAGAACCAAATGAATCAAAAACGAGAGTTGTAAGCACTTGGCAAAAGTAGCCAAAAGTAAAGCAACCACCCATATGGACCCGCTTGAAGACTATCAACTCATATGCTTCTCCCCCTTTTGTCTGTGAGGACCAAAAAGGTTTGAAGACATAGAGCGCCTACTTGTTCCCATGAGGTGCAGGCGAGGTAGCAGGGTCGTCGGTGAGATCCGGTGCTGCAGAGGAACTTGGTGCAGTGTCGTCACGCGCTGAAGTTGGAGGAGGTGAAGTTGCATCATCTAGGTCATCGATGACTCTGGCATTTATGGTCGCAGCTGAGGACGGGTATTCAGAGTCTTCAAGTGAGGGAGTCCGACGCAAGTGAGCATTTCTGGGAGGAGTTGAGTCAAACTTGAAGCATTCGGTGAAGCCATTGTCGTGCAGATCAGCTTCAGCACTCAGTAGGGTCAAACTCTTCCACGACCTCCGACATGTTTCATGAGTGACAAAGGCATTCTTGGTGGCAAGATTGCGAATGCGGTTGACATCCACCAAGAGGCTTTGCATCTGACCCTTACGCCAGTCATGATGTTTGTCCTGTTTTTGACGCAGCGCGACGAGAAGCTCTCGGTCATTGAGGACACGAGATCGTCTTTGAGGCCTTTGCGCAATGGTGCTACCAGTGGCATCAGTTTGAGCACGAGGGGCACGTGTGTTTCCAGCAAGGGGATAAACACGAGACACTGCTGGAATTCCTTCAATGGGCTGGGTGAAGCTTTGGTGATCAGCATTGTGAAGATAAATGGGATCCTTAGCAGGCTCTGGGTAAATGGGTTCAACTGACAGATCAACCTCGGGCAAGAATATAAGATGATTGCGCATAGGGCTGATAGTTGAAGGCCGAGTGACGCTTGATCAGACGCATGACCCATGGAGCATAGAATTTCAACCCAAAGATATCGGAGCCATACGCAGCCAACTGCCTAATGAAGAAGTCTTGAGCATTGAAGCTGATGCCATTGAAGATATAGTAAACCAAAGTCTTCATTGCTCCTTCAAGCTTCACTGCAGATGAGTGTCCTTTGACAGGCCATAGAGTCTTCCTGATGATGTGGTAAATGGTGCGAGGCAGGTACTCTAGGTCTTCAATAAAGAACTCAGATGGGTATTCAGCGTCATGAGGCAGAGGCTTCATCATGCTCAGCATTTGACTCATGTTGGGTTCTGGCTTCTGAAAGATGCTTTCCAAGGCATTTTGATGTTGTTGACAACCTGGTTCATAGTATTCACCAGGAGTGTGCAAGCCTGTGAGCTCAATGATATCAAGAGCTTTAGCTTCATGATGGACATTGCCTATCATCCACTCAAGGACCCAAGTCTTCAGATCCCTGTTGTAGCCTCGAATATGAAGAGTGGCATAGAATTGAAGCAGCAATTCTTCATTCCAGTGCTCCTTGTCAGTGATGAACTGCAACAGACCAGCATCTCTGAAACAGTCCAATGCTTCTTCGAGGAAGGGCAGACCAGCTATAGCTTCAGAGTCGAGGCGCATATGTGGAAATATGCGCCCTTAATTATATAGGACACAGGAATAGTAGTTGCGCTGCTGATAGCTCCAGAACCGATTTGAGGAAATGTGCGGTCTGGTATAAGGGTTCTTGGAGTTGTTGAACAAAGTATTATGTGCCACGAAGCCATTTGCATTGAAGACCCCAGGTGAAGTGGCAGTGCCTTGGAAACGTGGAAGTCTTGGCTTGGGCTTTTGGACTTGAGGCCTGTGCTCGACGTGGTACTGAAATTGTGGACCAGCAGCAGGCGGAGGAGTCAGAATGGGCCATCGAACCATAACTGGCTGACCACGATCAAATGCCAGATCCATTGTGTGAGGTCTTGGAGGGGGAACAGGGGCATTGGCATTGTCTTCATGGGCTCCAGGGGCCACATGTGCTTCAGGTAGTTGGACCTCAGGTGCTGCAGCATTGACTTCAGGTGTTGCAGCATTGACTTCTGGTGCCTCATTGGTTTCTCGCGCCTCATTGGCTTCCGGCGCCATATTGGCGTCAACCATGACAACGTCATTGGCATCAGCAGTGATGTTGGTGGTTACTTTAGGGTTGTTAACCTCCACTTCAGAAGCTGGAGGGTCGGTCACGTTCTCCTCGAGAACAACATCTTGGTGAGATGGGGGTGTAGCAACTCTTGTGTCTCTTGGGACTTCTTCTTCATCTTCTTCTTCATCGGTTGATGCAGCCGGAATGTCTTCAACCATTTTGGCTTCGGGTTCAGACACGTGCATTGTGGGAGTGACTTGGGGCCTTAGTCCTTTGCGAAGCCTGCATAATGCGGGTGACGCTTGTGGAGATGGAGTGTGCTGGGCCACAAAGTCATCATCATCTTGCACTGCTGGGGTAGCTTGCGGTTGGGGAGAGCTTGGAGTGTCTTGTCTCTGTGGGTGATCAGCCCACGATGCATCCTGAGCAGTTGGCGTCAGAGGACGACCAATGCTGATGAGTTCGCTGTGCGTAAGCACAGGCAATGATACCAATTGGTGCTCGATCTGAGGAAGGACTTCATCATCTTCAACATTGTCATGGTGACCAATGTCTTCAGCAGCGGTGGGGTCAACTGCTGGAATGTCTTCAGCTTCAGGAGCCTCTGTGGAAGCAGGATCATGAATTACCATCCGTCGTTCTTGATGCGAAGAGGCAGGACGAGCAACCGAGATGGGCTCAACAATAAGGCTCTGTGGGAGCATCCCGATCTTTCTTGGTTTTGCGCTTCTTCTTGGAGGGAGCGACATCAGAAGCTTCAGGATGTTTCCTCTTTCTGGCTTCAGCCTCGGCAGCTCTTGTCTTCTTTAATTCTGAAGCCACTGTGGGGACCTTAGGCTTCGAGCCTGTCATACTGGCTGGGAAGACAATGGGATGTACTTCCTGCCTTGTTGCTTCGGGTTCGGCCACAGCTGGCTTCTTCTTCTTCTTTGTAGCCATCCTGGAATCGATTCCAGGATGCCCAAGAGCCTTGCGCTTTTCAGCTTCATTGTAGGCTTGCACGCACTTGTCAGCCAGACTCTTCATGCGCTCACGAGAACCTTTAGCTTCTTCGCGTTTCTTGAGAAAGGCTTCCTTGAGCTCGTGCAGCATAGTCTTGAAGTTCTTGACATCTTGCACGCTGAGCTTTGCCATGTGCTGCTTGAACTGAGCTTTCTCATAGTCGATCTTTTGCTTCAGTTCAACGATGTGCTGAGCTAGAGCTAGCTCAGAAGCAGTGGCGTTAGTGAAAGCGACGCTGAGGCCAATTGGAAGTTGCAGATCATCAAAGCTAAGATTGGGGGTTTCAAACCACTCATTAATGAAGTTGTGAAGGATTGCTACGTCAAAGAGAGGCAAATCATTGAAGATTTCTGCTTCTTCTTTGCTCTTGATCAGTTTCTCAAGAGCGTCATCTACAAGATCTTCATCGCTGGACAGATCAATGGCGTCGTTGCGCAGAATAGCAGCAGCAGTCAGTTCTTGGCTGGTGGGTTGCAAGGGCATCTTTACTCTCGAGGGCCTGGAGATGCGTGACAAAACTTCAGACTACACACTGTGTTCAGGAGGTGCAGTGGCCAGAGGCTTCGCCTGTAAGACCTTTGGTGCAGGAGCAAGCTTTGAAGCTTTAGGCTTCTTTAGTTTCTTTGGCTTCGGCGGTGCAGGCGCTTCATCAAATTCAGCGTCATCTGCAGGCTCATCCACGGCTGTCCCTTGAACCATGATATGAGTGATGACACCTTCCTGGTTGTAGAAGGGCCCAACAAGATTGGGTTCAGCTTCACGTGTGCCCTCAGCACGAGGAGCAGAGGGGCCTGGATTGAAGTCTAAGCCTCGTGACTTCTTGTTCTCTTTCGCCGAGTTCCTGGCAAACTGAAGGTTGTGCTTGAACAGATTATCATCGCGGCACCACAGTAATGAAGATGGGTCTGCATCCGCAGTCTGCGGTCCACGGACCATGCAAGGATAGAAGCCTTGTTCAATGGCTTCAGCTCTGGACTTGGGTTGAAGATTTCTGTATAGAATGTCTCCCCATGGTCGTTTGATGGCATTCTTCTCAGCATACTCCTAGGCCACGAACCTATACTTGAACCACTGTTCTGCCCAATATCTTCAAACCCATTGGATTCGAGTTTTTCGCTGACTGTAGTCCTCCTCTGGATCTGTCTTGTATAGCTCATAGAGGTCAGGAGGCAAATCTCTTGAGGTGTTGCCACGACGCTGTTTGCCACCCTTTCTTTTAGGTTTCTCTGGTGCCATGAAGCTTAAACTGAAGGGCTTCAACATGTTTAAAGGCATTCGCTTTCTGGTCAAACAAGAACTGGCTTCGGGAGAGTTAATGTGATGCTGTAAGAATTCTGCAAACGAATGCAGACTATGAGAACCAAGGGATTCTCCCACGGACATGTACCTGTGATAGCATTAAGGTGCGAGGGAAGGGGAAGAGGTCATATGCATTCTTAGAAGATTTTGAAGATAAATCAGTTTAGAAGACATTGACCTCATAGTGCGAAGACATTCACTCATAGATAGAGAGTTGGTTCCAGATTTGTACGAATCCACGAATAAGTACAAGTGAGGAATCTAACTACTTTGTGAAGCATAAGTGAACATACTAGGCATATTATGAGATGCAGTATGAAATAGATCCAACTTGTGTGAATAGAAACTGCTTGTGGTAGAAAGTGATGAATCTATAGGATCAAAGGGGCCGTAAAAAGGAAGTTTTATTTACCACACGAAGAACTTCTAGACGGAGTGGGAGAGGAGGCCGAGCAGTTTGATCGTCCGTGCCCTAACTTGGCGACGGAGGACACCTACGGCAACGGCGGAGAAGACGATTTCCACGGCCGGCGTGAAGACGGCGTCGGTGAGGTCGCAGCAGCTAAGCACTTCGTTGCCAGCATCGTCGAGGACTAGCGGTGGCGCTAGGGTTTGTGCGAGAGTGGACGAAAGGATAATGGCTGTGGTGAGGCGTGTATTTATAGGGACAGGGATGGCACATTGTTATTACACAGGTGCCCCTGGCGATTCACATCTGAAGGACACGTGGCCATCATGCAACATATCGGAGGTTATTCCATGTTCCCACGCACACCTGGATTGTCAGGTGGTCGTTCCCACTTCTCCGGGTTTCAGGTGAAGGAATTAGCATTGAAAACGGACTTAATGTTTGTCTCTGTATCTTCTACTGACTAGGACGTAGAGAAGACATTCGACAGTTTCAATAAAATGCACATGATTTGGACAGATAGAGTTTGATATAGAAAGCATAGAGAGATTAGGGTCTAATCACATTCACTTAGTTCAAAAGATTCAACAAAGAAGACATAGCTATAAGTGAATGTTGTAGAGGAAAGAACACTAGTATGTATATATCAGAACACAATCAAGTCAACATAGTGAAGATAATCATGAAGACAAGTTGAAAATGAGGACAAACAAAATGTGAAGACATAGCACATGTAACGCCATGGGTAAAACACTTCAAACAGAAGAATTTGGTGGTGGCGTTACCCACCGTATAGGAAGTATTAGACCCAGACACGGCGCACAATTATCGTGGCGCTCCGAAGTCAAATTCCACGTTAATGTATTCACACTCAGAATGTAAGTCTTCATTGATTGAAGATATACTTTACTTCGTGTGTTGCACATCTAAGTCATCAACATGCATAAGTTTTAGGATGTGTGCCTGATCACAGGACATTTGAGGATTCCAAGATATTTAGCTCACACCGTAACTTGCAAAAGCTCTTCTTATCCAAGGGCTTGGTGAAGATATCTGCCAATTGCTCTTCAGTGTTGACGTGTATGATATCAATATCTTCCTTCCTAACATGATCTCTGAGAAAGTGATGACGAATTTCAATGTGCTTTGTCTTCGAGTGCTGAACTGGGTTGTTGGCAATCTTGATGGCGCTTTCGTTGTCGCAGTAGAGTGGTACTTGCTTCAGGTGAATGCCATAGTCTTTGAGTGTTTTCTTCATCCATAGAAGCTGAGCGCAGCAAGATCCAGCAACAATGTATTCAGATTCAGAAGTGGAGAGAGATACACGGTTCTGCTTCTTTGAAGACCAACATACAAGTGATCGTCCCAGAAAATGACATGTGCCTGATGTAGACTTGTGATCCACCTTGTCACCAGCATAATCAGCATCCGAGAATCCAACTAGATCAAACTCTGAGCCCTTTGGATACCATAATCCTAGTGTTGGGGTGTGAGCCAAATATCTGAGAATTCGCTTGACAGCTAAGTGATGCGATTCCTTTGGTGCCACTTGGAACCGGGCACACATGCAAACACTAAGCATGATATCTGGCCTAGATGCACATAAATAAAGTAAGGAACCAATCATGGAGTGGTATACCTTTTGATCGAACTCTTTACCATTTTCGTCGGGACCCAGATGATGTTTGGCTGGCATTGGCGTCATGTAGCCTTTGCAATCTTGCATTCCAAATTTCTTCAGGCAATCTTTGAGGTATTTCTCTTGAGATATAAAGATGTCGTTGCATTGCTGACGTATTTGAAGAACAAGGAAAAACTTCAGCTCACCCATCATGGACATCTGATATTGCTCTTGCATCATATATCCAAACTCGTTAGTGTATTTCTGATTGGTGCAGCCGAAGGTAATGTCATCCACATATATTTGGCACACAAATAGTTCACCATCATATGTCTTCGTGAAGAGAGTGGGGTCGAGGGAACCATGTTTGAAGCCTTTGCTCTTCAGGAAGTCTCTGAGTGTGTCATACCAAGCACTAGGGGCTTGTTTGAGGCCATACAGTGCCTTGTTGAGCTTGTACACCATATCAGGATGTTTTGGATCTTCAAAGCCAGGCGGTTGTGCAACATACACTTCTTCGTCAATCTTGCCATTGAGAAAAGCGCTCTTCACATCCATTTGATGCACAAGAATGTCATGATGATTTGCAAAGGCCAGCAGTATGCGTATGGCTTCAAGTCTAGCCACAGGAGCAAATGTCTCATCAAAGTCAATCCCTTCAACTTGAGTATATCCTTGAGCAACGAGACGAGCTTTGTTTCTGACAACTTGACCATGCTCATCTTGCTTGTTGTGATATATCCATTCGGTGCCTATTATATTGTGCTTGCGAGGATCAGGACGCTTAACCAGTTCCCATACATTATTCAGCTCAAACTGTTGAAGCTCTTCTTGCATAGCATGAATCCATTCAGGTTCCATGAAGGCTTCATCAACTTTCTTGGGTTCAGATATTGAGACAAATGCGAAGTGCCCACAGAGATTTGCTAGTTGTGTTTCCCTTGAACGAGTGAGTGGACCTGGTGCATTGGTGCTATCAATTATTCTCTCAATCTGTACTTCATTTGCAACATGAGGATGTACAGGATGAAGATTTTGCTCTTGCTGATCATTGTCATCGTTAGAAGGATTGTCTGCAGGCTGAGTATTGTCCTTAGGTTGATCATTGTCTTCAGGTTGATCAGGTGCGAAGATGATAAGTTCCTCTTCAGGCTGAGCTTCAGAAGGTATGATTTCTCCAGTTCCCATAAGTTTGATTGATTCACTGGATGGAACTTCATCTAGCACATTTGGCAGGTGCTCTCTTTATGAGCCGTTAGTCTCATCGAACCGCACATCCACAATTTCAACCACTTTATAGTGAAAGAGGTTGAAGACTCTATAGGAGTGCGAATCCTTTCCATGTCGAAGCATAAAACCTTCATGTGCTTTTGGTGCAAATTTTGAAGTGTGATGTGGATCCTTGATCCAGCACCTGGCACCAAATACTCTGAAGTAACTGACATTTGGCTTCTTGCCAGTAAGGAGCTCATAGGATGTCTTGTTCAGAAGCTTGTGAAGATAAACACGGTTGATGATATGGCATGCAGTATCAATGGCTTCAAGCCAGAATTTTCTTGGAGTCTTGTATTCATCAAGCATCGTCCGAGCCATCTCAATAAGTGTTCTGTTCTTGCGTTCGACGACGCCATTCTGCTGTGGCGTGTACGGAGCTGAGAATTCATGTGTGATTCCCAAAGTATCAAGATATGTATCTAGGCCAGTGTTCTTGAACTCAGTGCCATTGTCACTTCTGATGTGCTTTATCTTGACGCCATAGTTGTTCATTGCTCGATTGGCGAAGCATCTGAAGACATCCTGCACTTCAGTCTTGTAGAGGATTATATGCACCCAAGTATATCTTGAATAATCATCAACAATGACAAAGCCATAGAGACAAGCAGTAGTAGTAAGAGTTGAGTAATGAGTGGGACTGAAGAGATCCATGTGGAGCAGTTCGAAGGGTTGAGTCGTTGTCATGATTGTCTTCGAGAGATGCTTGGCCCTCGTCATCTTTCCTGCTTCACAGGCACCGCATAAGTGATCCTTCTTGAACTTGACGCCCTCGATGCCTATGACATGCTTCTTTCTTGCAAGAGTGTGCAAGTTCCTCATGCCAGCATGCCCTAGCCTCCGATGCCAGAGCCAGCATTCTGAAGCTTTTGCTAGAAGACATATGGCAAGCTGTGGTCCTGCTGACAAATCTACCACGTACAAATCATCTTTCCGATACCCTTCAAACACTAGAGACTTGTCAGATTCCATTAGAACAAGGCAACTATATTTTCCAAACATCACAATCATGTTTAAATCGCAAAGGATTGAGACAGACATTATGTCGAAACCAAGGGATTGAACAAGCATGACTTTATCCATGTGTTGATCCTTTAAGATTGCAACTCTACCTAGACCCAATACCTTACTTTTACCAGTGTCAGCAAATGTGATGTGACTTTTGTCAGATGGACGTAAGGTTGAGTCCATAAGAAGGCTTCGCTTGCCAGTCATGTGATTGGTACACCCACTATCAATAATCCATTCTGAAGCAGCTGGTGTCGTACCCTACAGTGCAGTTAAGGGGATAGGCTTCACGAAGAGAATTGTGAAGAAAAAACATTTGACGAGCCAGTGGATTATGAAAGCTTAGATCGAGATTAGGACTGATAGGGCAAGTAGCAAGCGACTCAGGAACAAAGTACATAATACGACCATTTGGGCATTTGATCTTGCGCCCTACAAGATGTTTAAGGTCCCCAGCAATAGCTTCAGACGATTTTGGTTTTCGGCTGGAGACCTTTCCCTGCAAAAGAGAGTTAAGCTTTCTTAGCCACCCACATCTTCAAGGCTCTCTTCGAAGCAATGAGTCTAAGTGCAGCATCTGAGAACTTTGGCTTTGGAGCCCTAGCAAAAAGTCTTGCAGGTGGACAATAGTACTCATAAGAATAAGCAGAATAGTTCTTGGTCTTATGAACATGGCGGTTTGATGAAATGCGCTCATATTCACAGGCCTGAGTATGGCTTCCCTGCAAGACATTTGCATTAGTGCGACTCAGGTGAGTCCTCTGTCTATATGAAGCCTTTGGACCGTATGAATCCTGTGGTCTGGGGTTTGTCTTCTTCACCTGTGGTGTCATGATGACATTCACAGGAAGATTCTCCAAACACCTTTTCGGCACCCAGACCTTCTTCATAGGCAGTCCATTCCTACAGTTAGTACCAATATACCTGGCAAACACTTCATCCTTCTGATTCTTAAACAGTTTATAGTTTGCATCAAAGGATTCATCAATAACAATGGGATTAGCACAAGTGAAGCCAGATAGGGTGGATGGATCCACTGAAGGTCCCTTTGCAGCAACCCATGTGGTTTTGGGATACTGCTCAGGTTTCCAGTAAGAGCCATCAACATTCATTTTCCTTTCGAACCCAACACCCTCTTTCCTAGGGTTTCGGTTCAGGATCTGCCTTTTGAGGACATCACATAGTGTCTTATGCCCTTTGGGGCTTTTGAACATCCTTGTTTCAAGCAATGTCTTCAACCGAGCATTCTCATCAGCAATAGCAGTGGCATCCTCAGCAGAGGGGTTAGTTGGCACATCAGCAGTTGAAGATAGTGCAATAGTAGCAGCAGTAGAACAACTAGCAACAGAAGTAGCGTTGTCATGCTCAATACATTTAATACATGGTGGTTCAAATCCTTCCTGAGCTGAACTGATCTGTTTGACGCGAAGTGACTCGTTTTCCTTTTGAAGATCTTCATGAGCCGCTCTCAATTTCTCAAGATCTTGCTTCCTTTGAAGATAATCATAGGAAAGCTTTTCATGTGTTGTTGAGAGCGTTTCATGACGACTTTCAAGTTCCTCATACTTAACGTGAAGATTTTTTATGTCTTCAATTAAGGACTGAGATCGAGTCATTTCAGTGTCTAACAGGTCATCGCTTTTGTCTAACAGTTTTTGAATATGTTCCATAGCTTTCTGTTGTTCAGTTGCAATTTTAGCAAGTGTTTTGTAGCTGGGTTTGGAACCACAATCAGAGTCATCTTCACTGGAAGTTTGATAGTGAGTAGTGCGTGTGTTTACCTTGGCACCGCGTGCCATGAAGCAGTAGGTAGGAGCGGAGTAGTCCTTGTCATTTGCATCGGTGTCGGTGATGGAGTCATTGTATTCAGTGTTGAAGATGGACTTGGCAACGTATGCTGTAGCCAGACTCGCAACGCCAGAATCGGACTCCTGCTCAGACTCCACCTCTGCCTCCTCAGAAGCGGACTCCTCTGAATCCATTTCCTTGCCAACAAACGCACGTGCCTTGCCAGATGAGCTCTTCTTATGTGATGAAGACTTTGAGGAGGACTTGGAAGAAGACTTTGAGTATTTCTTCTTCTTCTTGTTGTCAGAATCATACTCCTTGCTCTTATTTTTCTTCTTGTTCTCATTGTCCCACTGCAGACACTCAGAGATGTAGTGGCCAGGTTTCTTGCACTTTGTGGCATGTTCTCTTCTTGTAGTCATGAGCAGAAGCTTCCTCATTCCTTGAGCTTGATCGTCAGGACTTTCTGAAGCCTTTCTCCTTGGTGAATTTTTGGAACTTCTTCAGAAGCATAGCAAGCTCCTTTCCAATGTCTTCAGGATCATCAGAACTGCTGTCAGACTCTTCTTCAGATGAGGAGACAACTTTTGCCTTCAAGGCACGAATTCGCCCATAGTTGGGACCGTAGATGTCTCTTTTCTCAGAAAGCTGAAACTCGTGTGTGTTGAGCCTCTCAAGTATGTCAGACGGATCAAGTGTTTTGAAGTCAGGACGTTCTTGAATCATCAGGGCTAGGGTGTCAAACGAGCTGTCAAGTGATCTCAGGAGTGTCTTGACAACTTCATGCTTGGTGATCTCAGTGGCGCCGAGGGCTTGAAGCTCATTTGTGATGTCAGTGAGTCGATCAAACGTGAGCTGAACATTCTCATTGTCATTTCTCTTGAAGCGGTTGAAGAGGTTGCGAAGGACACTGATTCTCTGATCTCTCTGGGTTGAGATGCCTTCGTTGACCTTGGAGTGCCAGTCCCAGACTAGCTTAGATGTATCCAAAGCACTCACACGGCCATACTGTCCTTTGGTCAGATGACCACAGATGATGTTCTTGGCAGTGGAGTCCATTTGAACGAACTTCTTGACATCAGCAGCGGTGACACCTTAAACAGCCTTGGGAACGCCATTCTTGATGACATAACATAGGTCGACATCAATGGCTTCAAGATGCATGCGCATCTTATTCTTCCAGTAGGGATATTCAGTTCCATCGAAGACTGGGCACGCAGCGGAGACTTTGATTATCCCTGCAGTCGACATAGCTAAAACTCCGGGTGGTTAAACTGAATCACACAGAACAAGGGAGTACCTTGCTCTAATACCAATGGAATGTGCTAGTGATCGACTAGAGGGGGTGAATAGGCGATTTTTATGAAAGTCTTCAAAACATGGAAGTTTCGAAGACAAACGATAGAAATAAACCTATTACCATGCAGTGGAAGGTAGACTACACTAGGCAAACCATAGTCAAGTATTCAATGGAGTGAAAGCACACTGACTAATAGCAGCTAGGAAGTAAAGATCAGGTAAGAAGATATTGTGAAGCCAATCAGAACAAGCAGTCACTCAGTGAAGACAAAAGATAAAGCAATCATACAATGACTTCACAAGGACCAACAGTAAGTAAAGGGAAGGGAAGGATGAAACCAGTGACTCGTTGAAGACAATGATTTGTTGGACCAGTTCCAGTTGATGTGACAACTGTACGTCTGGTTAGGGAGGCTGAGATTTAACTTAGAAGACCTCGTCTTCACCTTATTCCCCTTGAGCTAAGTACACCAAGTCCTCGCCCAATCACTCTGGTAAGTCTTCAAGGTAGACTTCCAAACCTTCACAGACTTCGTTCACCGGCGATCCACAATGACTCTTGGATGCTCAGAATGCGACGCCTAACCAGCTGGAGGATTCACAGTCCTCAAGGGTAATAAGTCTTCAGATCACACAGACAGGAAGACTTAAGTGATGCCTAACACTCTGTTTAGGCCTTTATCCTCGCAAGGAATTCTCTCTCAAAGGCTTCGAGGTGGGTTGCTCTCAAACGACAAAAGCCGTGCACTAACTCTGAGCAGCCAACCGTTTATGGTTGTAGGGGGTGGGCTATTTATAGCCACTAGGCAACCCGACCTGATTTGTCTGAAATGACCCTTGGTCACTAAGGAACTGACACGTGTTCCAACGGTCAGATTTCAAACACACACGGCAACTTTACTTGAGCTACAAGCAAAGCTGACTTATCCAACTCTGGACAAGATTTGCTCTCATAGTCTTCACTCGAAGACATAGGATTTTGGTTAAGCATCACTTCAGTCATTCTGAATGGTTCACTTGGACCCCACTTAACAGTATGGTGGTTCCTATGACTCAACAAAGAAGAAAAAGAACGACGAAAGAACTAAGTCTTCGCGCTCCATAGTCTTCATGCGATGTCTTCTCTTGTCATAGTCTTCAATGTGAATGTCTTCACATACCACCTTTGACTTCAATGTCTTCTTACATTTTTAGGGGTCATCTCTGGTAGGAAAACCGAATCAATGAGGGACTTCTACCTTTGTTATCCTGCAATTCTCACAAACACATTAGTCCCTCAACTAGGTTTGTCGTCAATACTCCAAAACCAACTAGGGGTGGCACTAGATGCACTTACAGGATAACTTTTCCGGCTCAAGGCGTCTGCTACGACATTGGCCTTTCCTGGGTGATAGTGTAGCTTCATATCATAATCCTTTATAAGCTCCAACCATCTCCTTTAACTGAGATCCAGCTCCTGCTTGAAAATGTACTTCAAATTCTTGTGATCCGTGTACACATTGCAATGGTTTCCAATAAGAAAATGTCTCCAGGTCTTGAGTGCATGAACTACAGCTGCTAACTCCAAATCATGTGTGGCATAATTCAACTCATGCGGTCGAAGCTGTCGTGAGGCATAGGAAACAACTCTTCCATGTTCCATAAGTACACCTCCAAGTCCTAAGCGAGAAGCATCGCAATACACTTGGAAATCCTTGCGTATATCTGGTAAAATCAGCACTCGGGCTGTAACCAAACGTTTCTTCAACTCCTAAAAACTTGCCTCACATTCATCTGTCCATTTGAACTTAGTGTCCTTCTTCAACAACTCCGTCATATGCTTCGCAATCTTGGAGAAATTCTCCATGAATCTCCGGTAGTATCCCGCGAGTCCAGGAAAACTACGGATCTCCCCTACTGAGGTGGGTGCTAGCCAATCAGTGACTGACTAAACTTTGGTAGGGTCTACTGCTATACCCTCTCCCGATATAACATGTTCAAGAAATCCAACTTCTTTCAACCAAAACTCACATTTGCTGAACTTGGCATATAACTGATGTTCCCTGAGCTTCTCAAGAACTAAACGCAAATGCTCCTCATGTTCCTCTTCATTCTTCGAGTATACCAAAATATTCTCAATGAACACCACAACAAACTTATCAAAGAACTCCAGGAACACCTTATTCATCATACTCATGAAATAGGAAGGGGCATTAGTCAATCCAAATGACATGACCGTGTACTCATATAGCCCGTACCTAGTGGTGAAAGTTGTCTTGGGTATATCCTTTTCTTGGATCTTCAGCTGGTGGTATCCTGATCGCAGGTCGATCTTGGAAAGTAATTTAGCTCCTTGAAGCTGGTCAAACAAATCATTGGACATCGATAATGGGTACTTGTAGTTCCATCCTTCTTCTCAACTAAGAGCACCGGGGCTCCCCATGGTGACGAACTTCGTCGAATGTAACCTTTCTCCAATAACTCCTTAATCTGCTTCTTAATCTCCTCCAGATCATTTGCGGGCATCCGGTATAGTCTCTTTGATATTGGTCCGGTGCCTGGCAACAGCTCTATCAAAAATTTAATGTACCGATCCGGCGGCATGCCTGGTAGTTCCTCTAGAAATACATCTGGATAATCCTTCACTATAGGCACTTCCTCCTGAACAACTCCTGAGAGGGAATTTACTTGGGTCCTCTTTGGTGCATGCCTAGATACATACTTAATCCTTTTTCCCTCCGGGGTGGTGAGCATAATTGACTTACTGGCGCAATCGATGTTTCCCCCATACATCGATAGCCAATCCATGCCTAGTATCACATCCAATCCTTGTGACTCCAGAATTACTAGGTCTTAGGGGAAAACATGCCTACCTATGGTTAATGGAATCTGAAAACATCCTTGGCTTGTCATATACTCTGCTCCTAGCGAGCTTACTAACATAGGTGTCCTAAGAACTTTGGGGGGCAATTTATACTTATCCACAAATCCCCTTGAATTGTATGAATGCGGTGCACCAGTTTCAAAAAGAATGATTGCAGTAAATGACAAAAACTTACCTATAACTGCATCTGTCTGTTCTTCAACCTCCTCCACGTTAAAATGCTTCACTTGTCCCCTGTTGAAAGGGTTGGCCTTTCTCCTGGAGCTTCCATTGCCATTTCCATTCTTTGCTTCAGAACACTCGGTGGCGTAGAGTCCAGTCTTCCTGCACTTGAAACAAGTAATGTGACTTAGATCCTTCTTGGCAGGCGTTGCTGGGTTGGAACGGTTCTGGCTTCTACTTCCTCCATTTCCATTCCCATTCTTGGGGCCACTGTGGTTATGCGAGCTTCCTCCATTGTGGGTATGGCCTCTATGGTTATGGGTGTAACCTCCGGAGTTAGGGGTAAAGCGAGGCTTCTACTGAGCTCCAGAATTGTACTTCCCCTGTCCATACTTTCGTTTGCGGCTCTCTATCTGCTACTGTTTGTTTTCAATCATCAGGGCCTGGTCTATCAACTCCTCGTAGTTAGTGAATGTTGCCACCATCAACTGCATACTCATCTCATCATTCAGCCCATCCATAAACTTCTCCTGCTTCGCAGCGTCTGTGGCCACATCATCCGGGGCATAGCGAGCTAACTTACTGAACTCATCCACGTACCACCCCACAGTATGATTTCCCTAGCGTAAGTTGTGAAACTCCCGCTTCTTCATATTCATTGCTCCAATTGAGACATGGGCTGTGCGGAATGCTTGTTGAAACTGATCCCATGTGACATTAGCTATGGGAAAAGTGGTTGTGTAATTCTTCCACCATGAGGCTGCGGGTCCATCCAATTGGTGTTCGGCAAAGCACACCTTCTCCGCATTTGTGCAACCTGCGATGTTCAACTCCCTTCCAATCCTACCTAGCCAGTCATCAGCAACAATCGGCTCGGTGCTACTGGAAAACACCGGCGGATTCAACCTCAGAAAATGGGCTAGGTTGTCCACTGGAGGTGGTGGCAGTGGGTTGTTGTTGTTATTGTTCTTCCCTTGGTTATAGACTAGTAGCTGCATCAAGGCATTCTGCTGTTGGATCAACTGTATGAGCTCTGGTGGGAAGACAAATTCGGGGACACGTCTCGGAGGCATATGATGGTTTCAGAGGGGAGAGATTAGAATAGAGTGAGGTCTAGTGAGGAAACACTACCCATATGCACATGAGACAAACACATACATATCACACCACTCAATTCAAACAAGGGCATACAATCGATCTAGCTACCGTTACAAAATACTCGGACTACTACTATATACATGGGGGAAATACTACTTCTAATATGGTGGCCATCTAGAAATTTTGATCAGTGGAAGACTCCATGATATCCGCTCCAGCTTCGTCTTCGTAATCATCATCACTACTGTCGGGGTCGCAGTCGGTGTCGTCGATGATGATGTAGTCCTCGTGATAGACGTCATCTCCTCCTGACGCGGGGTCTCCCATGAATACTCCTAGCTTCCTCGTCAAGTTATCATTCTTTTCTACTAGTATTGCGATTTCCTCCTCATATCCATCGCGTGTAGACTTGAGTTCTTCTTCAAGCTCCATGTTCCTAGTAATCAACTTCTCCAGATCTATCATGCTTGCGCACATTTGGTTCTCCTGGCAACGAATGTGCTGGTTTAATTCCTGGATGAAAGCTGCAATGGACTTGTCCCTCCTGGTGTTGATCATCTCCCATTGCTCATCTCGGCGCCCACATATCTGGTAGATGGTGTACTTAAGATCCTTGTGATAAACTTCGCCGATGCGTCCCATGGAGATGTGGGCTGCCATGCTCTTTCCTAGACTCCAGGTTGGTGCATCGAAGGAAAACTCTATGGTCTCAGTAACTGGCGTGAATGTCCTTCCTGGAATTTGAACTCGAAACATCCAACGCTACTCTTCTGGTAAAGTGGCGGTGTAAGTCCCGGTGAAGCTTGGTATTCCGATGTTCAGGTACCTAGTGACTTCCTTCGAGTGTCGTCCAAAGGGTGTATCTTCATCCGGTTGAGCAAACTTGTTCCTTAGGTCTGCCATCTATAGAGTGGAAAATGGAGAGGAGTCAGTAATGAGTAGAGAAGAGTGTCCTATGGCTTATCTTAGTGGTCGTGTCCTACAATCAGCGTGTGCTCTGATACCATCTTGTAGCAATCCGACCTCAAACGGTCAAATCTCTGTGCATAAGTGTCATCCCTGGATCGGTAATGCTGACACACACAGTACTTCGAAGGATTTATAACAGAGTTGCAATCACAAACTTATTACATCGAATAACTCATAAAAGAGTACTTATTACAATAATATGGCTTAAGGCCATCTAAATACGATAACAACAGAAGGCTTGGAAGCTAAAGTCAGTCCATCAACTCCAATGGCGTAGTTGAGTGCACGACAACGACCTAGCGCACCTTACTCTTCGTCTGAAAAGTATGCAACATAATACATTGCAGCCCGAAAACGGGTCAGCACATGGAATATGCTGGCAAAATAACACTGTAGAGAAATGAATAGGTAAATGCTATCACTACATGCATATATGGCTAGTGGAGGCTCTAATGTTAATATGTTCTTGCGAAAAGCCAATTTTTCCCTACAACAAAGGAATATATTTTCTTTAACTATCTGGTAGTTGATAAACATTGAGAAGGTTCCTCCAACTCAATCCCAGTTAAGCAGTATTAATAACCAAACAAATTAATTTAGAGTGATGAGATCAACATGATAATTCAAGAACCAGATACTAAAGATGTCCATAACAGGGGACACAACTAACCATGATTAGTTTGTACACTCTGCAGAGGATTGCGCACTTTTCCCCACAAGACTCGATCTCCTCCATTGGTTTTCCCACACTACATGGTGTTTGAGAAACAGATGACCGAGACACAGTCTTTCAGAAGCATTAACTCTTTACTCTGGGTAGACTATTACACCTACTTTCCCCTACATCTGTTAGCCTACCATTGAAAGAGGTCACGCAACATACTCAACTATGCTATGATCCTAGGACAACACTGGATTCTCCAGGTGACCACAACCAATCCACCCAGATGTGTATTTAAGTAGCCACCTTAATTTAACCCTTAATTAACAACTCTCACATCTGTCATGGATACACTCAACCAATCCACGTCTACGAGCATAGCATAGCAGTATAAGCATAACGTAGAAGTAGCTCCCAGGGTTTGATAGTAAAAGGGCAATAGGTTCTACCTCATCATCTACTTCCCAATACCCACATGTTAAGAGATCCTACCCATGCAATGTTTGAGGATTGGAACTAATGCATAAAAACTGGTTGATAAAGAGGTATGCTCAAAGTGTTACTTGCCTTGCTAACGATCTGCAAACCCTAGAGACTCGTTGTAGCATGCTTCTCACTCCAGGAATTCTATCGCAAACAAACAATAGCATACATAAGCAATCAAGCATAGATGCGAGGGTAAAACTCAGATAAAAAGATCCAGACTGAAAGTTCAACTGAAGAGATTCGATTTGTGAAAAGAATCAATCGAATCGGAGCTATGGAACTGAAACTACAATCAAAAGAACTTCAAATTTGCTTGAAACCAAATTTTAATTTGTCAAAACCATGTTCAAGTTGATTAACTGGAAAGAGGATTTCGAAATGAAGATTTTTCCATTGGTTTCATGGATAGGTTGGATGAACGGTTGAAAAGTTACGAGGGTTTGAAGATCAGGGGCTAATCTGCGATAAAAGTATTCGCGCATAGGTCCCTGGCCGAAAAATAAATAAAAAAGAAAAATCTATCGGACGAACATCCGCTAACAGAGACAAACGAACGAATTCGTTCGTTATAATTACTAAACGAACGAACGTTCGCAGAATAGATCTAAACCGAGAAAATCTAGAAAACCGATCCATTAAAAAAACCGAACGAAAAAACCAGCGAACCGGGATCAGTTTATACCGATTCAACGGCGGCGACGAGGTCAATGGCGGCGGTGAGATTCGGCGAGGCAGGGCTCCGGTGAGGTGGCGGGGTAGCAGCGCGGCGCTGGCAGCAGCAGGCGGCGCGCGGCGGCAGCGTTGGTGGTGGAGCTGCGGGGCGGGACGAGGAGAGGGCGACCTCAGGGCGGGTTATAAGGGGGGATGGGGTGCGGCGGCTTGGGGAAGGGGCGACGCGGGCGGCGACTCGGGATCGGACTCCGCCGGAGTCCGTCGCGGTCACGGCGGGGAAGGCGGCGGCGAGCGGGCCGGCTGGGCCTCCGGCCTAGTGCGGTCCGAAAGTTTTTTTTAAATAATTCCGACGAAGAAAATCCTAAATAAATATAAAAAATCTAAAAAAATACCAAAAAAAATTTCACCGTCTAAATAAAATATTTAGAATAACATTTTTCTAGCCTAAAAATGCAATTTTCGAAAATGCATATTTTTCTAATTCAAATAAAATAGCAATATTTCTTTTATTTTGGAGAAGTCTTTTTATCTCCTCTCTTTTAGTTTTATATTGGAAATATTTCAAAGAGAAAAATATTAAAACCAAAATGATCCTCTTTTCAAATCTTAGAAAAATTCAAATATGAAAATGGTGAAATCCCCAACTCTCTCCGTGGGTCCTTGAGTTGCTTAGGATTTCTAGGATCGCAAACGAGATGCAAATAAAATATGATATGCATATGATGACCTATGTATAACATTCCAAATGGAAAATTTGGGATGTTACACCCTAGCCCCTCCTCCAAGGAGGGGAGGCGGCCTAGGGAGGAGTCCTCCCTCCCCAAGGCACCTAGGGGGTGCCTTCCCCCCTTAGGATTCTTCCTCCTCCACTTCTCCTTGGCGCATGGGCCTCTTGGGGCTGGTGCCCGTGGCCCATGTAGGTGAGGGCACCCCCTACATCCCATGTGGTCCCCGGGGGCAGGTGGACCCCCGGACCCCTTTCGACACTCCCGGTACAATACCGATAATGCCCAAAACTTTTCCGGTGACCAAAATAGGACTTCCTGTATATAAATCTTTACCTCCGGACCATTCCGGAGGTCCTCATGACATCCGGTATCTCATCCAAGACTCCAAACAACGTTTGGTCATCAACATACATATCCCAATACTACTCTAGAGTACGGACCCTATTGGTTCAAGAATCATGTAGACATGATCGAGACACCTCTCTGGTCAATAACCAATAGCGGGACCTGCATGCCCATGTTGGTTCCCACATATTCCATGAAGATATTTTATCGGTTGAACCACATTGTTGATGATTTTGTTAATCCCGTATGCAATTCCCTTTGTCAAGCGATATGTTACTTGCCCGAGATTCGATCGTTGGTATCTCCATACCTAGTTCAATCTCGTTACCGTCAAGTCTCTTTACTCGTTCCGTAATACAAGATCCCATGACTAACTAATTAGCCACATTGCTTGCAAGCTCCTTACGATGTTATATTACTGAGAGGGCCTAGATATATTTCTTGGTCATACAGAGTGACAAATCGCAGTCTCAATCCATGCAACCCAACAAACACCTTCAGAAATACCTGTAAGCACCTTTATGATCACCAGTTACGAGGTGACGTTTGATAGCACATGATACGTCTCCAACGTATCTATAATTTTTGATTGTTCCATGCTGTTATATTATCATTCTTGGATGTTTTATAATCATTTTATATTATTTTTTGGTACTAACCTATTGATGTAGTACCAAGTGCCATTGTTGTTTTTTTGCATGTTTTTTACATCACAGGTAATCAATATCAAATGGAGTCCAAATGCAGCGAAACTTTTTGTGGATTTTTTTGGACCAGAAGACATCCAATGGACCGGAGAAGCACCTAGGGGTGCTCCGAGGGGAGCACAACCCACCAGGGCGTGCCTGGAGGCCCAGGCGCGCCCTGGTGGGTTGTGCCCACCTCAGGTGCCTCCGGACCACCTCTTTACTCTATAAATACCCCAATATTCCAGAAACCCCAGGGGAGTCGACGAAAATCAATTCCAGCCGCCGCAAGTTCCAGAAACACCAGATCCAATCTGGACACCATCACAGAGGGGTTCATCATGTCCATTGGTGCCTCTCCGATGATGCGTGAGTAGTCTTTTGTAGACCTTTGGGTCTGTAGTTAGTAGCTAGATGGCTTCCTCTCTCTCGTTTGATTCTCAATACAATGGTCTCTTGTAGATCCATATGATGTAATTCTTTTGCGGTGTGTTTGTTGGGATCCGATGAATTTTAAGTTTATGATCAGATCTATCTCTTTTTATCCATGAAAGTTATTTGAGTCTTCTTTGATCTCTTATATGCATGATTTCTTATAGCCTCATATTTCTTCTCAGATATTTGGTTTTTTTTTGGCCAACTTGATCTATTTATCTTGTAATGAGAAGAGGTGCTTTGTGATGGATTCGATCTTACAGTGCTTGATTCCAGGGACAGAAGGGGAATCGACACGTATGTATCGTTGCCATTAAGGATAACCAGATGGGGTCTATTTCTGCATAAGTAGATCTTGTCTACATCATGTCATCGTTTTTATTGCATTACTCCGTTTCTCCATGAACTAAATACACTAGATGCATGCTGGATAGCGGTCGATGTGTGGAGTAATAGTAGTAGATGTAGGCAGGAGTTGGTCTACTAATCTTGGACGTGATGCCTATATAATGATCATTGCCTGGATATCGTCATGATTATTTGAAGTTCTATCAATGTGCCAACAGCAATTTGCTCACCCACCATTTGCTATTTTTCTCGAGATAAGCCACTAGTGGAACTTACGGCCCCCGGGTCTCTTCTTTAATATATTTTCCTTTGCGATCTATTTCATTTGCTTTTATTTTTAGATCTATTAAACCAAAAATACAAAAATGCCTTGCTGAAATTTATTTTATTCGAGATCTATGTATCCCATCTATCATATTTTTGGCGTCGTCACCCAAAAGGGATTTACAACCCCTTTTACACGTCGGGTAGCGAGTATTTGTTATTTGTGTGCAGGTGCTGTTTACATAGTGTTGCTTGGTTCTCCTACTGGTTTGATAACCTTGGTCTCATCACTGAGGGAAATACCTACTGTTGCTGTGCTGCATCATCCCTTCCTCTTTGGGCAAATATCGATGTAGTTCTAGCAGACATCAAAAGGAATTTCTGGCACCGTTGCTGGGGAGACATCGTCAACATCTACTAGGTTCCTAATCACAAATCTCATCTCCTCGCAATTTACATTATTTGCCATTTGCCTCTTGTTTTCCTCTCCCCCACTTCACAAAAAATTGCCGTTTCATTCGCTTGCCTCTTGTTTTCCTCTCCCCCACTTCACAAAAATTTGCCGTTTAATTCGCCCTCCTTTTCTTTCGCCATTTTCTTGTCGGATCTGTTTTTGAGTGCAATCTTGTTGCGTAGTCACAATGACTCAAGAGAACACCAAGTTGTGTGGTTTATCAAATACCAACAACAATGATTTTACACTCCGATTGCTCCTCCCCCACTACTACGAAGTCTTGTGATATTAATACCGCTTTGCCGAATCTTGTTATGAAAGATCAATTTTTCGGTACTCCTAATGAGGATGCAGCGTCCCATCTTAACACCTTCGTGGAATTATGCGATATGCAAAATAAAAAAGATGTGGACAATGATGTTTTGAAGTTGAAATTATTTTCGTTTTCTTTACGAGATCATGCAAAATTTTGGTTTTCTTCGTTGCCTCGCCATAGTATCGATTCTTGGAATAAGTGTAAAGATGCTTTCATTACTAAATATTTTCCGCACGCAAAAATTATTTCCCTTAAAACCCAGATCATGAATGTCAAGCAACTTGAACATAAACATGTTGCACAATCTTGGGAAAGGATGAAAATGATGTTAAGGAATTGCCCAACTCATGGGTTAAATCTTTGGATGATTATACAAAAGTTTTATGCGGGGTTGAATTTTTTTTCTCGTAATCTTTTAGATTCCGCCACGGGTGGTACTTTTATGGAAATTACTTTGGGTGAAGCCAACAAATTGCTTGATAATATTCTGGCAAATTATTCACCATGGCATAGCTCCTACTAGTAAAAAGGTTAATTCGGTTGAAGAAATTTCTTCTTTGAGTGAAAAAGTTGATGCTCTTATGAAATTGGTTGCTAGTAAAAGTGCTCCTATTGATTTTAATGATGTGCCTTTGTCTACCTTGATTGAGAAAAATAGTGATGCCATAGATGTGAATTTTATCTCGCGAAACAATTTCAATAACAATGCTTATAGAGGTAATTTTAATCCTAGGCATTTTTGTAGTAATTACTCTAATAATTATGGTAATTCCTATGGAAATACTTCTTATACTAATAATAGGAACACCTCTGATCTTGAGAATAATATTAAAGAATTTATCAACACTCAAAAGGATTACAATACTACAATGGAAGAAAAGTTGAATAAGATTGATGATTTGTCTAGAAGTGCTGATAGAATTTCTCATGATGTAGAAAACCTCAAGATGAAAATTTTTGTGCTTAAGGTTGAGGAATCAATTAAAGATCTTTATGTTTCTATGGATGAAAGTAAGAAAAGAACTCCTATGCTTAGAGCTAGAAGAGATTTTTTTAGAAAAAACGTTTTCTAGTGATTGCTTTCATAAAAGTGATGTAGATCTTAAAATGATTGATGTTTCTTCTATTGATTCCTTGTTTAGTAAAATTAAGATTGATGAAAAAGGTCCTGGAGAAGAGCTAAATTTAGCTAGAAGGCGTCCCAATAATTTGGAGGGTGAAAATCTTGTTGAGAAAATTGATAAAAGTGGGTCTGAAGAGGTCAAAACTTCAACTAGTGATGTGCCCACTCTTTTGTATTACAAACAAAGACTTCAATTATGATAGTTGCTCTTTGATTGATTGTATTTCTTTGTTGCAATCCATGTTGAATTCACCCCAAGCTTATGAACAAAATAAAGCTTTTACTAAACATATTGTTGATGCTTTGATGAAAGCTTTGGAAGAAAAGTTGGAATTAGAAGTTTCAATTCCTAGAAAATTGCATGATTGTAAGTGCATCTAGTGCCACCCCTAGTTGGTTTTGGAGTATTGACGACAAACCTAGTTGAGGGACTAATGTGTTTGTGAGAATTGCAGGAAAACACAGGTAGAAGTCCCTCATTGATTCGGTTTACTACCAGAGATGACCCCTAAAAATGAATGAAGACATTGACGTCAAAGGTGGTATATGAAGATATTCACATTGAAGACTATGACAACAGAAGACACATTATGAAGCCTATGGAACTCGGAGACTTAGATCTTTCATAGTTCTTTTTATTTTTGTTGAGTCATAGGAACCACCGTACTGTTAAGTGGGGTCCAGGAGAACAAGTCAGAATGACTTAAGTGATGCCTAAATCAAAAACCTATGTCTTCGAGTGAAGACAATGAGAGCAAATCTTGTCCAGAGCCGGACAAGTCAGCCTTGCTTGTAGCCCAAGTAAAGTTGCCATGAGAGTTCGAAATCTGACCTTGAGACACGTGTCAGTTCCTTAGTGACCCAGGGTCATTTCGGACAAATCAGGTCGGGTTGCCAAGTGGCTATAAATAGCCCACGCCCACAACCATAAACGGTTGGCTGCTCAGATTTCAGTGCACGGCTTTTGTCGTTTGAGAGCAACCCACCTCGAAGCCTTTGAGAGAAAATTCCTAGTGAGTAGAAAAGCATTAACCACCCAGAGCCAGAGTAAATTGGGCATCACTTAAGTCTTCTTGTCTGTGTGATCTGAAGACTTATTACACTTGAGGACTGTGAATCCTTCAGACGGTTAGGCGTCGCGTTCAGAGCATCCAAGAGACATTGTGGATTGCCAGTGAACGAAGTCTGTGAAGGTTTGGGAGTCTACCTTGAAGACTTACCAGAGTGATTGGGCGAGGACTAAGTGACCTTAGCTCAAGGAGATTACGGTGAGGACTTGGTGTCCTGAACTGTGTGTTCAGGACTGGGTGTCCGGGACTGTGTGTCCTAAGGTTTAAATACCTAGCCGCTCCTACCAGACGTACAGTTGTCACAGCAACTGGAACTGGTCCAACATATCATTGTCTTCAACGAGTCACTGGTTTCATCTTCACTTCCTTCTCTTGCTGTTACTCATTGTGAAGTCATTGCATGCTTGCTTTATCATTTGTCTTCACAACGTGAATGCATGCTCTGTTTGGCTTCATAACTTCTTCCTGCTTGATCCTTATTACACTGAAGCTGTTTGTCATTGTGCTTTCACTCTATTGAATACATGACCATGGCTGGCCTAGTGTAATCTAACTTCCGCTGCATAGTAATAGGCATAATCTTCACTGTTTGTCTTCATAACTCCCAAGTTTTGAAGACTTTCATAAAAATCGCCTATTCACCCCCCCTCTAGTCGATATAACGCACTTTCAATTGGTATCAGAGCAAGGTGCTCCCTTGTTCTTTGTGATTCGGTTTAACCACCTGGAGTTTTAGCTATGTCGACTGCAGGGATAATCAAAGTCTCCGCTGCGTGCCCCGTCTTCGATGGAACTGAATATCCCTACTGGAAGAATAAGATGCGCATGCATCTTGAAGCCATTGACGTCGATCTATGGTATGTCGTCGAGAACGGCGTTCCCAAGGCTGGAGAAGGTGTCACTGCTGCTGATGTCAAGAAATTCGTTCAACTGGACTCTACTGCCAAGAACGTCATCTGTGGTCATCTGACCAAAGGACAGTATGGCCGTGTGAGTGCCTTGAAGACATCCAAACTGGTCTGGGACTGGCTCTCCAAGGTCAATGAAGGCATCTCAACCCAGAGAGATCAACGAATCAGTGTCCTTCGCAATCTCTTCAACCGCTTCAAGCGAAATGACAATGAGAATGTCCAGCACACATTTGATAGACTCACTGACATCACAAATGAGCTTCAAGCCCTCGGCGCCACTGAAATCACCAAACATGAAGTTGTCAAAACGCTGCTGAGATCACTTGATAGTTCGTTTGACATCCTGGCCCTGATGATTCAAGAATGTCCTGATTTCAAGACACTCGATCCGTCTGACATACTTGAGAGGCTCAACACACACGAGTTTCAGCTTTCTGAGAAAAGAGATATCCACGGTCCAAACTATGGGCGAACTCGTGCCTTGAAGGCAAAAGCTGTCTCCTCATCTGAAGAAGAATCTGACTGCAGTTCTGATGATCCTGAAGACATTGGAAGAGAACTTGCAATGCTAGTGAAGAAGTTCCAAAAATTCACCAAGAAGAAAGGCTTCAGAAAATCTTCACGATCAAGCTCAAGGAATGATGAAGCTTCTGCTCATGACTACAAGAAGAAAACATGTCACAAGTGCAAGAAAACTGGACACTTCATCTCTGAGTGTCCACAGTGGGACAATGAGAACAGAAGGAAGAAGAAGAGCAAGGAATATGATTCTGACGACAAGAAGAAGAAGAAATACTCAAAGTCTTCTTCCAAGTCTTCATCAAAGTCTTCATCACACAGAGCTCATCTGGCAAGGCATGTGCGTTTGTTGGAAAGGAGATGGATTCAGAGGAGGAGTCCGCATCTCGGGAGGCAGAGGTGGAGTCTGAGGAGGAGTCTGATTCTGGCATTGCGAGTCTGGCTACAGCATACGTCGCCAAGTCCATCTTCAACACTGAAGACAATGACTGCATCACCGACACCAACGCAAATGACAAGAACGACTCCACTCCTACCTACTGCTTCATGGCACGCGGTGCCAAGGTAAACACACGCACTACTCGCTATGAAACATCTAGTGACGATGACTCTGAATGTGATTCAAAACCTAGCTACAAAACACTTGCTAAAATTGCAACTGAACAACAGAAAGCTATGGAACATATTCAAAAACTGTTAGACAGAAGCGATGATCTGTTGGGTGCTGAAATGACTCGATCTGAATCCTTAATTGAAGACATAAAAAACCTTCACATTAAGTATCAGGAACTTGAAGATCGTCATGATACTCTCTCAACAACTCATGAAAAGCTTTCCTATGATTATCTTCAAAGGAAGCAAGAACTTGAGAAATTGAGGGTGGCTCATGAAGATCTTCAAAAGGAAAACGAGTCACTTCGCTCCGAACAGATCAGTCCCGCTCAGGAAGGATTTGAACCACCATGTCTTAAATGCATTGAGCGTGATAATGCTAATTCTGTTGCTGAATGTTCCGCTTCTACTGCTGTTGCAATATCTTCAACTGTTGACGTGGTAACTAACCCCTCTGCTGAGGATACCACTGCTATTGCTGATGAGAATGCTATGTTGAAGACATTGCTTGAAACAGGGATGTACAAAAGTCTTAAAGGACATCAGACACTATGTGATGTCCTCAAGAAGCAGATCCTGAATCGAAACCCTAGGAAAGAGGGTGTTGGATTTGTGAGGAAAATCAATGCAGATGGCTCTTACTGGAAACCTGAGCAGTACCCCAAAACTACATGGGTTGCTGCAAAGGAACTTTCAGCAGATCCATCCAACTTATCTGGCTTCACTTGTGCTAACCCCATTATCATTGATGAATCCTTTGATGCAAACTATAAACTGTTTAAGAATCAGAATGGTGAAGTGTTTGCCAGGTACATTGGTACTAACTGCGGGAATGGACCGCCTATGAAGAAGATCTGGGTTTCCAAAAGGTGTCTGGAAAATCTTCCTGTGAATGTCTTCATGACACCTCACTTGAAGAAGACAAATCTCAGACCAAAGGCTTCATACGGTCCAATGGCTTCATACAAACAGAGGACTCACCTGAGTCACACTAACACAAATGTTTTGCAGGGAAACCATACTCAGGCACATGAGTATGAGAGCGGTTCATCGAACCGTGTTCATGTGACCAAAAATTATTCTGCTTATTCCTATGAGTATTATTGTCCACCTGCTAGACTGTTTGCTAAGGCTTCAAAGCCAAAATTCTCAGATGCTGCACTTAGACTTATTGCTTCTAAGCCACCCTTGAAGATGTGGGTGGTTAAGAAAGCTTAACTCTCTTTTGCAGGGAAAGGTCTCCAGCAGAAAGACAAAATCTTCTGATGCTATTGCTGGGGACCTTAAAAATCTTGGAGGGCACAAGATAAAATGCCCAAATGGGATCAATATGTACTTCGTTCCTGAATCGCATGCTACTCTCCCTATTAGTCCTAATCTGGATTTAAGTTTTCATAACCCACTGGTTCGTCAAATGTTTATGCTTCACAATTCTCTTCGTGAAGCCTATCCCCCTAACTGTACTGTAGGGTACGACACCAGCGACTTCAAAATCTTCAGAATGGATTATTGACAGTGGGTGTACAAATCACATGACTGGCAGAAGAAGCCTTCTTATGGACTCAACATTACGTCCATCCGACAAGAGCCACATCACATTTGCTGACACTGGTAAAAGTAAGGTATTGGGTCTAGGTAGAGTTGCAATCTCAAAGGATCAACACATGGATAAATTCATGCTGGTTGAATCCCTTGGCTTCAACTTAATGTCTGTCTCAATGCTTTGCGATCTGAATATGATTGTAATGTTTGGAAAATATCGCTGCCTGGTGCTAATGGAATCTGACAAATCTCTAGTGTTTGAAGGGTATCAGAAAGGTGATTTGTACGTGGTAGATTTCTCGGCAGGACCACAACTTGCGGTATGCCTTCTTGCAAAAGCTTCAGAATGCTGGCTTTGGCATCGGAGGCTTGGGCATGCTGGCATGAGGAACCTCCACACCCTTGCGAAGAAGAAGCATGTCATAGGCATCGAGGGCGTCAAGTTCAAGAAAGATCATTTATGCGGTGCCTGTGAAGCAGGGAAGATGACAAGGGCAAAACATCCTTCGAAGACAATCATGACTACTACACAACCCTTCGAACTGCTCCACATGGATCTTTTCGGTCCAACTCACTACTCAACTTTTACTGCTACTGCTTGCCTCTATGGCTTCGTCATTGTTGATGATTACTCTAGATATACTTGGGTACACATAATCCTTTACAAGACTGAAGTGCAGGATGTCTTCAGACGCTTCGCCAATCGAGCTATGAACAATTTTGGCGCCAAGATAAAGCACATTAGAAGTGACAATGGCACTGAATTCAAGAACACTGGCCTTGATACATATCTTGATACCTTGGGCATCACACATGAATTCTCAGCTCCGTACACGCCACAGCAGAATGGCGTCGTCGAACGCAAGAACAGAACACTCATTGAAATGGCCAGAACAATGCTAGATGAATACAAGACTCCAAGAAAATTCTGGACTGAAGCCATTGATACTGCATGCCATACAATCAATCGTGTTTATCTTCACAAGCTTCTGAACAAGACATCTTATGAACTCCTAATTGGCAAGAAGCCAAATGTCAGTTACTTCAGAGTATTTGGCGCAAAGTGCTGGATCAAGGACCCACATCACACCTCAAAGTTTGCACCAAAAGCACATGAGGGCTTTATGCTTGGATATGGAAAGGATTCACACTCCTACTGAGTCTTCAATCTCTTCCATTACAAAGTAGTCGAAACAGTGGATGTGCGGTTTGATGAAACAAATGGTTCACAAAGAGAGCAACCGCCAAATGTGCTAGATGAAGTCCTAGCTAGTGAATCAATCAAGCTTATGGGAACTGGAGAGATTATGCCTTCTGAAGCTCATCCTGAAGAAGAACTCATCATCTCAGCACCTGATCAACATGAAGACAATGCTCAGCATGAAGACATTCCTCCAAACAACAACGCAGATCAGCAAGAGCAAAGTCTTCGCCCTATACATCCTCGTGTTGCAAATGAAGTGCAGATTGACAGAATACTTGACAGCATCAATGCACGTGGTCCACTCACTCGTTCAAGGGCAACTCAGCTAGCAAACTTCTGTGGGCATTTCGCATTCGTCTCAATATCAGAACCCAAGAAAGTTGAAGGAGCCTTCATGGAACCTGAATGGATTCAAGCTATGCAAGAAGAGCTTCAACAGTTTGAGCTGAATAATGTATGGGAACTGGTTAAGCGTCCCGATCCACGGAAGCACAACATAATAGGCACCAAATGGATATACCGCAACAAGCAAGATGAGCATGGTCAAGTTGTCAGAAACAAAGCTCGTCTCGTTGCTCAAGGATATACTCAAGTAGAGGGCATTGTCTTCGATGAAACTTTTGCTCCTGTGGCTACGCTTGAAGCCATACGCATACTGCTGGCCTATGCAAATCATCATAACATACTTCTATATCAAATGGATGTGAAAAGTGCCTTTCTCAATGGCAAGATTGAAGAAGAAGTGTATGTTGCACAACCACCTGGTTTTGAAAATCCAAAACATCCTGATATGGTATACAAGCTCAACAAGGCACTGTATGGCCTCAAACAAGCCCCTAGGGCCTGGTATGATACACTCAAGTACTTTCTGAAGAGCAAAGGCTTCATACCTGGTTCCCTGGATCCTACTCTTTTCACGAAGACATACGATGGTGAACTGTTTGTGTGCCAAATATATGTGGATGACATTATCTTCGGCTGCACCAATCAGAAGTACAGGGAAGAGTTTGGATATATGATGCAAGAGCAATATCAGATGTCCATGATGGGGGAGCTGAAGTTCTTTCTTGGTCTTCAAATCCGACAACAGCGCAATGGCATCTTCATATCTCAAGAGAAGTATCTCAAAGATTGCCTGAAGAAGTTCGGTATGCAAGACTGCAAAGGCTTCACAACACCAATGCCAGCCAAACATCATCTAGGTCCTGACGACAATGGTAAAGAGTTCGATCAAAAGGTATACCGCTCCATGATTGGGTCTTTGCTTTATTTATGTGCATCTAGGCCAGATATCATGCTTAGTGTTTGCATGTGTGCTCGATTTCAAGCGGCACCAAAGGAGTCGCATCACTTAGCTGTGAAGCGAATTCTTCGATATTTGGCTCACACCCCAACTCTAGGATTATGGTATCCAAAGGGCTCAAAGTTTGATTTGGTTGGATTTTCGGATGCTGATTATGCTGGTGACAAAGTTGATCGCAAGTCTACATCAGGCACATGTCACTTTCTGGGACGATCACTTGTATGTTGGTCTTTAAAGAAGCAGAACTGTGTATCTCTCTCCACTTCTGAATCTGAATACATTGCTGCTGGATCGTGCTGCGCTCAACTTCTATGGATGAAGCAAACACTCAAGGATTATGGCATTCATCTGAAGCTAGTGCCACTTTACTGCGACAACGAAAGCGCCATCAAGATTGCCAACAACCCAGTTCAGCACTCGAAGACAAAGCACATTGAAATTCGCCATCACTTTCTCAGAGATCATGTTGTGAAGGAAGACATTGATATCATACACGTCAACACTGAAGAGCAATTGGCAGATATCTTCACCAAGCCCTTGGATGAGAAGAGGTTTTGCAAGTTACGGTGTGAGCTAAATATCTTGGAATCCTCAAATGTCCTGTGATCAGGCACACATCCTAACACTTATGCATATTGATGACTTATATGTGCAACGCACAAAGTAAAGTATATCTTCAATCAATGAAGACATACATTCTAAAGTGTGAATACATTAATGTGGAATTTGACTTTGGAGCGCCACAATAATTGTGCGCCGTGTCTGGGTCTAATACTTCCTATACGGTGGGTAACGCCACCACCAAACGTTCCATTTTGAAGTGTTTAACTCATGGCGTTACCTTGCAATATCTTCACATTGGTTTGGCTTCGAACTTAACATGTCTTCATGATCATCTTCACTACGATGATTATATATATATATATATATGCTCTAAGTGTTCTGTCCTCTATAGCATTCACTTATAGCTATGTCTTCTTGGTTGAATCTTTTGAACTAAGTGAATGTGATCGGACCCTAACCTCTCTATGCTTTCTATCTCAAACTCTATCTCTCCAAGTCATATGCATTCTGTTGAAACTGTCGAATGTCTTCACTGTGTCCTTGTCAGCTGAAGACATAGAGACAACCATAAAAGTCCGTTTTTAATGCTCATTCCTCCACATAAGATCCGGAGAAGCAGGAACGACCGCCCGACAATTTAGGCGTGCATGGGACGTGGAACAAACCCCAAACTTCCGCTAACTGGCCACGCGTGCCTCAAATGCGAACCGCCAGGGGCACCTGCGTAATAACACAGTGCCGCCTCTGAGTCTATAAATTCACACTTACCGTAGTCATTATCTCCTTCTTCCATCCTCGCACGAACCCTAGCGCCACCGCTAGCACTCGACGACGCCGGAGACGAAGCGTTTCGCTGCCGCAACCTCTCCAACACCGTCCTCACGCCGACCGCGGACATCGTCCTCTCCGCCATCGCCGTAGGTATTTTCCGTCGCGAAGTTAGGGCACGGAGGACTGAACTGCTCGGCATCAACTTCCTTCTGTCTAGCAGTTCCAGTGTGAATTCCTACAGCATCACATAAACTCTCCTGAAGCCAGTTCCTGTTTGTCCAGAAAAAGAAAGCCTTTGAAGCCTTTGAAAGTTTTGAAGCCTTTCAAGTTAAAGTTTATGGCTTCAGTTGCAGCAGCAAGAAAGGGGGGCAGACAGAGACGTGAGGGAACTTCCAAGGATCTACCTGAAGACTTGGCAGAAATGTACAAAACAGATCCAGAAGAGAGCTATGGGCAGCGCAAAACCCGAATCCAATGGATTCGACGCTATTGGGCAGAACAGTGGTTCAAATACCACTTCGTCACCCAGGAGTATGCTGAAAAGAATGCAATCAAGAGTCCATGGGGGGATATCTTATACAAGAACCTTGTACCCAGAACCAGAAATGAAGCCATTGCTCAAAGCTTCTACCCATGCATGGTCCGAGGACCACAGCCTGATGATGCACATCCGTCGTCACTTCTCTGGTGTCGTGACGACAATCTCTTCAAACGCAACTTTCAGTTTGCTCAATAGTCTGCGAAGCTAAACAAGAAGAAATTTGGGCTTGACTTCAATCCTGGTCCCTCCTCACCAAGGGCAGATGGCACACGCGACGCGGAACCCAATATCATCGGTCCGTTTGCCAATCTTGAGGGCCTGATCACCCACATCTTAGTCCAAGGGACTGCTGTGAATGACCCTCCAGCTGATTCTGAGTCTGATGAAGCTCCTGCTGTGCCGAAGCCAAAGCAGACAAAGAAACCAAAAGCTTCGAAGCCGGCCCCTGCCTCAAAAATCTCAAGGGTGAAGCCATTGAAAACTGCACCTCCTGAAGTTAGTGTGCAGTCTGAAGATGTATCCCGCATCTCCAAGCCCCTGAAGGATAAGAAGCCCCAGCAACACACATGCAAAGAGCTCACTGCTGCTGCCATTCTGCGTAGTGAAGCCATTGATCTATCAAGCGATAAAGATCTGGGCGATGACGCACTAGAACAGCTCATCAAAAGCAAGGAGGAAGCGGAAATCTTCAACAATCTGCCTCTCTTTGATGTCGCCATCATCCACAGCTTCATCGATGAATGGTTTGACACACCAAATATAAGCTTCAATGATCTGCAGCTGCCTGTTGGACTCAGCGTCGCCTTCCAAGGCGCAATTGCTTCAGAACTGGCCATTGCTCAGCGCATTGTTGAGCTGAAGCAGAAAAGATCACGAAAAAGATCAGTTCAAGAAGCACATGGCCAGTCTTAGCATGCAGGAAGTGAGAAGCTTCAAAATCATGCTGCATGATCTCAAAGAAAACTTTCTGAAGAAGCGTGCTGAAGCTCAAGGCTCGCGTGAAAGGATGAAGTCATTGGCTGACAAATGTGTTCAAGCCTACAACGAGGCTGAAAAGCGCAAGGCACTTGGGCGTCCAGGCATCGACCCCAAGATGGCCGCAAAGAAGAAGAAGCAGCCTGCTGTGAGTGAACCAGAGGCATCAAGACAAGCAGCCACTTCCATTGTCTTCCCAACCGCCATGACTGGCTCGAAGCCAAAGAGCCGGTCAACAGCTTCAGAGCTAAAGAAGACAAGAGCTGCAGAAGCTGAAGCCAGAAAAAGGAAGAGCTCTGAAGCCTCTCCTTCTGCCCCTAGTAAAAAGAAGCGCAAGACTAAGAAATCTAGGGCTGCTCCCAAAAAGCCCTTGATGGTTGAACCCCTTTCTGTCATTCACCCCAATGCAGAAAGAAGACTAACAGTTCATGAGCCTGCTCCCACAGAGGCACCTGACGCTGAAGGTATTCCAGCAGCCGACCCACTAGCTGCTGAAGACATTGGTCATCAGGACAATGTGCAAGGTGATGCAGCCCTTCCTCAGCTTGAAACAAGCGAACCCATCAGCATTGGTCGTCCTCTGATGCCAATGGCACAAGATGAGTCATGGGCGGATCGCCCTCAGGAGGAAGAAGACATTCAGGCCCAGCCCACTCCGACACCACAAGCGTCGTCTGCGTTCCGTAGGCTTCGCAAAGGTCCACGGCCTCAAGTCCAGTCTGCAGAAATTCCGGCTGCATCAGCCGAAGACAATGAAGAAGCACCTCCAGAACTCACTCCCTCGCTCCATCAAGATGCAGTTCCCCAAGAGAACGTGCCTGAAGATGTCCCTCAAACTACTAACACTGAAGCCAATGTGGAGCCCGCCCCACCAAATGCTTCAGCGGACAGCGAAGCCACTGAGCCAGACACTTCAGTTCCTGAGTCTGCTGCAGGTCCACAATTTGACTATCACATAGAGCACAGGCCTCATGTCTAGAAGCCAGTCCCAAGGCTTCCAAGGTTCCCAGGTCCTGCATCAGCACCTGGCTCCTTTGATGTAAACAGCTTCAAGGCAGACAACACATTTTTCGATAGCTCCAAGAACCCCTATTCAAGGGAAAGGATTGTATCAGACATGTTCTGGAGCTATTCACAGCGCAGCTATTATTCTTGCATCTTATACAACCAAGTTCGCATCTTCCCACACAAGCGCCTTGGGGTTGAAGCTATTGCTGGTCTGCCATGTCTTGAGGAAGCTTTGGACTGCTTCAGGCAAGTGGGTCTGCTGCCGTTCGTGACTGATGAAGAGCACTGGAACGAAGAGCTTCTGCTTCAGTTTTATGCCACTCTCCACATCAAAGGCTACAACAGAGATCCTAAAACTTGGATCCTGGAGTGGATGACCGGAAATGTCCATCATGAAGCCAATGCATTCAATATCATTGAGCTCACTGGCCTGCCCACTCCAGGCGAATTCTTCGAGGAAGGGTGTCAACTTCATTCTGAAGCTATTGAGAGCATATTTTAGAGACCTAAACCCAATATGAGTCAGATGCTCTCAATGATGAAGCCATTGCCTCAAGATGCACCCTATCCAACTGAGTTCTTCGTTGAAGACCTAGAATACCTGCCCAGGACCATATATCATATTATCCGGCGGACTCTCTGGCCCATTAAGGGACACTCTCCACATGCCAAGATTGAGGGTGCAATGAAGACTCTCATATTCTATATCATGCATGGCAAATGCTTTAATGCACAGGATCTTTTCATACGACAACTTGCTGCGTCAGGCTCGGACTTATTTAGTCTAAAAATCTATGCCCCTTGGGTGATGAGGCTGATCAAACTGCACTCTACAATTTCGTATCAGCCCTCAGCCCGAAACCATCGCATCTTCTTGCTAGATATGGATATCTCTGCTGAAGCAATATACCCTGAGCCTGCCAAGCAACCAATAAGTCTTCAGAATGCCGAACACCAGAGCTTCACGCAGAATGTTGAAGTTGTTGAAGCCATGTCCAGGGTCTATCCTATGGCTGGCACTACACGTGCACCAGCATCAACTGAAGCCACAGATAGCACAAATGCTCCAAGACCCAAGAAGCATGCTCGTGTCCTCACTGACCGAGAGCTTCTTGTGGCCCTTCACCAAAAGCAAGATAGGCATCACGACTGGCTAAAACGTCAGATGAAGAGCCTCTTGGTGGATGTCAATCGTCTTCGAAACCTGGCCACCAAGAATGCCTTCGTTACGCATGAGACTTGCCGTCGTACGTGGAAAGGGCTCTCAATGATCTGCACTGAAGCTGAACTTGAAGAGGATGGCTTCACAGAGCGCTTCAAATTTGACACCACACCTCCTAGGAGGGCTGTGATGCGCAACACACCGTCACTTGAAGACTCTGAGTATTCCTCATCTGCTGCCACCGTCACTGCGAGGATCATTGATGAAGATGATGATGCTACTTCACCACCACCCTCTTCAGCACCTCAAAGCTCAGCACCGCCAAACAACTCCACCGACCCTGCTGCGCCTGGGAACGCGTAGAAAACTCTATGTCTTCAAACCTTTTTGGTTATTCTTGACAAAAGGGGGAGAAGCATATGATGTTTATAGTCTTCAAGCGGGTCAATATGGGCGGGTGCCTTGTTTTGTTATACTTGCTTCGTGTTTGCAACTCTTGTTTTGCTTCATTTGGTTCTTTTGAGTTGTAAACACTAAAACTCGATGGTCGTCTGCTACTTGGTTTACCACTCCTTTTGCGAAGATAAATTCCGCATGTGCGACGATAAATTCCGCACTCATCTCATTCTGCAGACGTCCATTTTCCATTATGCATGTTATTATCTTCATATACTTTCACATGCATAGTAGATTGTCATCATAAGCTGAAGCTGATCTCCACAAGTACAACCTGCCATGTGCAGTTGCATTCCAAAAGCAAAATAATTTATATGCGCATCTTCAGGGGGAGCACTTGCAACTTATGATGACAATTCCTTTACATACTTCACACTTTATATTCCCCGTTGAAAACTTCAACTAGTTTGTCATCAATCACCAAAAAGGGGGAGATTGTAAGTGCATCTAGTGCCACCCCTAGTTGGTTTTGGAGTATTGACGACAAACCTAGTTGAGGGACTAATGTATTTGTGAGAATTGCAGGAAAACACAGGTAGAAGTCCCTCATTGATTCGGTTTACTACCAGAGATGACCCCTAAAAATGAATGAAGACATTGACGTAAAAGGTGGTATATGAAGATATTCACATTGAAGACTATGACAACAGAAGACACGTTATGAAGCCTATGGAACTCGAAGACTTAGATCTTTCGTAGTTCTTTTTATTTTTGGTGAGTCATAGGAACCACCGTACTGTTAAGTGGGGTCCAAGAGAACAAGTCAGAATGACTTAAGTGATGCCTAAATCAAAAACCTATGTCTTCGAGTGAAGACAATGAGAGCAAATCTTGTCCAGAGCCGGACAAGTCAGCCTTGCTTGTAGCCCAAGTAAAGTTGCCATGAGAGTTCGAAATCTGACCGTTGAGACACGTGTCAGTTCCTTAGTGACCCAGGGTCATTTCGGACAAATCAGGTCGGGTTGCCAAGTGGCTATAAATAGCCCACCCCCACAACCATAAACGGTTGGCTGCTCAGATTTCAGTGCACGGCTTTTGTCGTTTGAGAGCAACCCACCTCGAAGCCTTTGAGAGAAAATTCCTAGTGAGGAGAAAAGCCCTAACCACCCAGAGCCAGAGTAAATTGGGCATCACTTAAGTCTTCTTGTCTGTGTGATCTGAAGACTTATTACACTTGAGGACTGTGAATCCTCCAGACGGTTAGGCGTCGCGTTCAGAGCATCCAAGAGACATTGTGGATTGCCAGTGAACGAAGTCTGTGAAGGTTTGGGAGTCTACCTTGAAGACTTACCAGAGTGATTGGGCGAGGACTAAGTGACCTTAGCTCAAGGAGATTACGGTGAGGACTTGGTGTCCTGAACTGTGTGTTCAGGACTGGGTGTCCGGGACTGTGTGTCCTAAGGTTTAAATACGTAGCCGCTCCAACCAGACGTACAGTTGTCACAGCAACTGGAACTGGTCCAACATATCATTGTCTTCAATGAGTCACTGGTTTCATCTTCACTTCCTTCTCTTGCTGTTACTCATTATGAAGTCATTGCATGCTTGCTTTATCATTTGTCTTCACAACGTGAATGCATGATCTGTTTGGCTTCATAACTTCTTCCTACTTGATCCTTATTACACTGAAGGTGTTTGTCACTATGCTTTCACTCTATTGAATACATGACCATGGCTGGCCTAGTGTAATCTAACTTCTGCTGCATAGTAATAGGCATAATCTTCACTGTTTGTCTTCATAACTCCCAAGTTTTGAAGACTTTCATAAAAATCGCCTATTCACCCCCCCTCTAGTCGATATAACGCACTTTCAATGATGAGTGAGAACCTACTATCAAAGTCAAGATTAAAAATTAGGAGTGTTTTGCTTTATGTGATTTGGGTGCTAGTGTTTCTACAATTCTGAAATCTTTGTGTGATGTGCTTGGTCTTACCGATATTGAAGAGTGTTCTTTAAATTTGCACATGGCAGATTCTACTATTGAAAAGCCTATGGGAAGAATTAATGATGTTCTTATTCTTGCAAATAGGAATTATGTGCCCATAGATTTTATTGTTCTTGATATTGATTGCAATCCGTCTTGTTCAATTATTCTTGGTAGACTGTTTTTACGCACTATCGGTGTTGTGACTGATATGAAAGAAGGCAATATTAAGTTCCAATTTCCACTAAGGAAGGGTATGGAAAACTTCCCTAGAACAAGAATTAGGCCACCATATGAATCAATCATGAGGGCATCTTATGGATCTAGAAACAAAGATGACAAAACTTAGATCTTTGCTTTATACCTAGCTAGGGACGTGAAACAACAGCGCTTGTTGGGAGGCAACCCAATGAATATAATTTATTTTTTCTTTTTGCTTCCTATTATTGAGTGTTATCACAATTATGCCAATGTTATGATTGTGTTTTTTGTGTTTTAATTAGTGTATGTTACAAGTAAAGCCTTTAGTATCTTCTTGGGTGATAGTTGACTTGATCTTGCTAAAAAACAGAAACTTTCACGCTCGCAAAAATCATTTTAATTTTTAATAGATGCGTGATAAAATGCCAATTCTTTTTGCCGAATATTAATATAAAAGTTTTTTAGGTCTTCCTAATTTTTCAGAAGTTTTAGTTTTACAGAAGTATTTGAAATACCCAGATTTCTACAGACTGTTTTGTTTTTAACAAATTCTGTTTTCTTTGTGTTGAGTGTTTGTTTTGATGATTCTATGGTTTTCTTTGAAGAGTTTTTGCCATAAAAAAGTTGGAATACAGTAGATATAATTCAATAATAAAATATGAATTGGTTTGCAACAACACTTATAGTAGTGATTTGTTTTCTTATACTAACGGATCTCACGAAGGTTTTGTTGAGTTTTGTGTGATTGAAGTTTTCAAGTTTTAGGTGATGTTATGATGGGTGAAGGAATAAGGAGTAAGAAGAGCCTAAGCTTGGGGATGCCCATGGCATCCCAACATATTATGCAAAGATAAGCAAGCAACTAAGCTTTGGTATGCCCCGAGTGGCATCCCCTCTTTCTTCTAACGACCATCGATATTTTACTCGAAGCTATATTTTTATTCGTCACATACTATGAGTTTTGCTTGGAGCGTCTTGTATGATATGAGTCCTTTATTGTTTTGTTTTGTGTTTTAAGTCTTGTATCCTTGCTGGACACACCTATTTGAGAGAGCCAAAATTATGCCATGACTTGTTAGAATTGCTCTCTATGCTTCACTTAAATCTTTACGAGCTATGGAATTGCTCTAGTGCTTCACTTACATATTTTTTAGCACGGTGTGCTTTAGTATTTTTTGAAGAAATGCTATCTTTCTTCACTTAGATTTATTTGAGAGTTAGTAATTTTTTAAAGAAATTCTCTCTTGCTTCACATAAATTAATTTGAGAGAAAGAAATATTATGCTCATGATCTTCACTTATATTTGTTTGAGCTTATCAAAAGCAACACATGAAAATTAGTTCCAGAGTGATAGATATCCAAGAAGGATATAATAAAAACTTTCATGAAGATCATTGGACAAAATAAACATGATTCATTGTAATAGTTTTGAGATATGATGATGTGATATGTGAGTCATGTTGATGAGTAATTATGCTTTAGTAAGAATATTGGTGTTAAGGTTTGTGATTCCCTATGCAATCACAAAAGTCAATAGTTATGCAATGAAATTACATCCTACTTGTGGTGCATTATTCGGTATTAATTATGCTCAATGCTCGCTTATGAGATTATTCGTTTCTTGGTTGGTCGCTTCTCAATCTTTTGCTAGACTTCATTTTGCACTAATTAAGATCACTACTTGGGCATCCAAAATCCTTTAAACCAGTTTTTCCACATGAGTCCACCATACCTACCTATATGTGGTATTCTTTTGCTATTCTAAGCAAATTTGTATGTGCCATCTCTAATTTTCAAAATAAATTTCTCTTTTGTGTGCTCGTACCGCTCATGAATCGGTAGGGTGTGGCTAATATATTTCCATGCTAGATATGTTATTATCATGATGAGTGTTTATTCACTTGTCATTGAACGAGAGTAAGGCAAAGGTATTAGGGATGCCCAGTCCCAAAATGAAAAATGAATTTACTTTATGTTGTCAAATAATAAATTCCTTGGAAAGTGTTGGTATGGAAGGCACCCGTGGATACGGCTTGGCATGGAAAGTGAAAGTATGGTGGAAAAAGGAATACACTTTAATTTCTGTTTGGGAACCGCCTATGATATATCTAGCATGGAAAGTATTGGGAACTTCTCGATCATTCTCGTTGATAGGAAAAGCATGCCTCCAAAAATGGTTTTATCTCTATGTTTTTCGCTTTGAGCTCTGGCTCCTCTACAAATCCCTACTTCCCTCCTTGAAGGGCCTTTCTTTTACTTTATGCAACTTTTATTTTTAATTTGAGTCTCCATCTTCTCTTATAAAGCACCAACTAGGGGGCACTATGATCATACTTGAGCATTGGGTGTAGCTAATATGCGAGTGTGTTTCATGAACGGATCAATGATTGAGCATGATGGGCTAGGGATAACTTATTTTAGCTTGATATTTTGAAAGACATGGTTGCTTGTTGATATGCTTGAGTATTTAAGTCTCATGTCAAAACTAGACTATTGCTTTGAATCATATAAAAGTCTGAATGTCCATGATATAAAGAAAACAATATGAGATGACATGTTAGGCAGCATTCCACATCGAAAATTCCGTTTTTATCATTTACCTACTCGAGGACGAGCAGGAATTAAGCTTGGGGATGCTAATACGTCTCCAACGTATCTATAATTTTAATTGTTCCATGCTGTTTTATTATCATTCTTGGATGTTTTATAATAATTTTAGTCATTTTATATCATTTTTTGGTAGTAACCTATTGACATAGTGCCAAGTGCCAGTTGCTGTTTTTTTGCATGTTTTTACATTGCAGGTAATCAATATCAAACGGAGTCCAAATGAAGTGAAACTTTTTGTGGATTTTTTTGGACCAGAAGACATCCAATGGGCCGTAGAAGCGCCTGGGGGTGCTCCGAGGGGAGCACAACCCACCAGGGTGCGCCTGGAGGCCCATGTGCGCCCTGGTGGGTTGTGCCCACCTCGAGTGCCCCGTGGACCGCCTCTTTACTCTATAAATACCCCAATATTCCAGAAACCCTAGGGGAGTCGACGAAAATCAATTCCAGCCGCCGCAAGTTCCAGAAACACCAGATCCAATCTAGACACCATCACGGAGGGGTTTCATCATGTCCATTGGTGCCTCTCTGATGATGCGTGAGTAGTCTTTTGTAGATCTTCGGGTCTGTAGTTAGTAGCTAGACGGCTTCCTCTCTCTCTCTCTCGTTTGATTCTCAATACAACAGTCTCATGGAGATCCATATGATGAAATTCTTTTGCAGTGTGTTTGTTGGGATCCGATGAATTTTGAGTTTATGATCATATCTATCTCTTTTTATCCCTGAAAGTTATTCAAGCCTTCTTTGATCTCTTATATGCATGATTTCTTATAGCCTCGTATTTATTCTCCAATATTTGGGTTTTGTTTGGCCAACTTGATGTATTTATCTTGCAATGGGAAGAGGTGCTTTCTGATGGGTTCGATCTTACGGTGCTTGATCCCAGTGATAGAAGGGAACCGACACGTATGTATCATTGCCATTAAGGATAACAAGATGGGGTCTATTTCTACATAAATAGATCTTGTCTACATCATGTCATCGTTCTTATTGCATTACTCCATTTCTCCATGAACTTAATACACTAGATGCAAGCTGGATAGCGATCGATGTGTGGAGTAATAGTAGTAGATGCATGCAGGAGTCGGTTTACTAATCTTGGACGTGATGCCTATATAATGATCATTGCCTGGATACCATCATGATTATTTGAAGCTCTATCAATTGCACAACAGTAATTTGTTCACCCACCGTTTGCTATTTTTCTCGAGAGAAGCCACTAATGAAACCTATAGCCCCCGGGTCTCTTCTTCAATATATTTGCCTTTGCGATCTATTTTCGTTTGCTTTTATTTTCAGATCTATTAAACCAAAAATACAAAAATACCTTGCCGCAATTTATTTTATTCGAGATCTATTTATCCAATTTATCATATTTTTATCATGTCTGTTTGCATATTTCTGGCACCGTTACCCGAAAGGGGTTGACAACCCCTTTTACATGTCGGGTTTCGAGTATTTGTTATTTGTGTGCAGGTGCTGTTTACTTAGTGTTGGTTGATTCTCCTACTGGTTCGATAACCTTGGTCTCATCATTGAGGGAAACACCTACCGTTGTTCTGCTGCATCATCCCTTCCTCTTTGGGGAAATACCGACGTAGTTCTAGCAGACATCAGCACACAATACCTTCCTCTGATATCTGGGAGTGACATGATCTCATGGTGTAGGGAACTAATACTTGACATGAAGAAAGGTGTAGCGAATAAATAAAAGATTTGATGCTAAGCTTACGGTTGGGTCTGTCCATCACATCATTCTCCTAATGATGTGATCCCATTATCAAATGAAAACTCATGTCTATGGTTAGGATACCTAAACCATCTTTTATCAACGACCTAGTCTAGTAGAGGCTTACTAGGGACACGGTGTTTTCTATGTATTCACACATGTATTTAAGTTTCGGTCAATACAATTATAGCATGAATAACAAACATTTATCATGAACAGGAAATATGACAATAACCTTTTTATTATTGCCTCTAGGGCATATTTTCAATAGTCTCCACTTGCACGAGAGTCAATAATCTAGTTCACGTCACCATGTGATTAACACCCAATGAGTTATGGGGTTTGATCATGTTTTGCTTGTGAGAGAGGTTTTAGTCAACGGGTCTACAACATTCAGATCCGTATGTACTTTGCAAATATCTATGTCTACAATGCTCTGTATGGAGCTACTCTAGCTAACGCTCCCACATTCAATATGTATCCGGAACGAGACTCAGGTTCATCGAGATCGGTGTCAAAGCTTGCATCGATGTAACCCTTTACGACGAACTCTTTATCACCTCCACAACTTAGAAACATTTCCTTAGTCCTCTTTAGGTACCTAAGGATACTCTTGACCTCCATCCAGTGATCTACTCCTGGATCACTTTGGTACCCCCCGCCAGACTTATGGCAAGCCACACATTAGCTGTGGTACACTACATGGCATATATTATAGAGCATATGGCTGAGGCATAGGGGATGACTTTCATCCTTTCTCTTTCTTCTACCGTGGTTGACTTATGAGTCTTACTCAACTTCACACCCTACAAATACATGAAATAACTCCTTCTTTAACTTATCCATTTTGAACTCCTTCAAAAACATCTCAAGGTATCTGCTCTGTGAATGTCTTATCAGGTGTCTTGATCTATCTCTATAGATCTTCACGCCCAATATGTAAGCAGCATTACCAAGGTATTCCTTTGAAAAAATCCTTTTAAACAACCCAGTTTGCTTTCCAAAAATTCTACATCATTTCCAAGCAACAATATGTCATCAACATATACTATAGGAAATGCTATAGAGCTCCCACTCACTTTCTTGTAAATACAAGCTCCTTCATAAACTTCGTATAAACCCACAACTTTTGATCACCTCATGAAAGCATATATTCCAACTACGAGATGCTTGCCCCAGTCCATAGATGGATCACTGGAGCTTTCATACTTTGTTAGCATCTTTAGGATTGACGAAACTTTCTGGTTGCATCATATACAACTCTTCCTTAGGAAACCATTAAGGAACATTGTTTTGACGTCCATCTGCCAGATTTCATAATCATAGTTTGCGGCAATTTCTAACATAATTCTAACAGACTTAAGCATTCTGCGGGTGAGAAAGTTTCATCATAGTCAACTCCTTGAATTTGTCGAAAACCCTTTGCGACAAGTCAAGCTTTATAGACAGTGACATTACCATCAGTGTCCGTCCTTAAAGATCCACTTGTTCTCGAAGGCCTGCTGATCACCGAGTAAGTCTACAAAAGTACATACTTCGTTCTCATACATGGATCTTATCTCGGATTTCATGGCCTCTAGCCATTTGTCAGAATCCGGGCCCGTCATTGCTTCTTCATAGTTCGTAGGTTTGCCATTGTCCAACAATATAACTTCCAAGACAGGATTACCGTACCACTCTAGTGCGGAACGTGTCCTGGTCGACCTACGAAGTACAGTAGTAACTTGATCTGAAGTTTCATGATCATCATCATTAGCTTCCTCTTAGGTTGGTGTAGGAATCACAGGAACTACTTTTTGTGATATGCTACCTCCCAATTCGAGCGAAGGTATGATTACCTCATCAAATTCTACTTTCCTCCCACCCACTTCTTTCGAGAGAAACTCCTCCTCCAGAAAGGATCCATTCCCGACAATGAAGACTTGTCTTTGGATATGTGATAGAAGGTATTCTACGAAGACATACTTCTTCGCTTTGGGTTTGAGCTTATCAGTCATAAGTGTCACATCCCAAACTTTAAGAAACTAAAACATAGGTTTCTTGCCAAACCATAGTTCTTATGGTGTCATCTCAACGAATTTAGATGGTGCCCTATTTAAAGTTAATGTTATTGTATCTAATGCATAGTCCTAAAACTATTGTGGCAAACTGATAAGAGTCATCATAGAACACACCATATCCAATAGAGTACTGCTACGACACTCGGACACACCATTACACGATGGTGTTCCAGGTGGCATTAGTTGTGAAACAATTTTCACATTGTTTTAAATACATACCAAACTCGCAACTCAGATATTTTCCTCCACGATCATATCATAGACATTTTATCTTCTTGTCACAATGATCTCCAACTTCACTCACAAATTGTTTGAACTTTTCAAAAAATGTACACTTGTGTTTCATCAAGTAAATATACCCGTATCTACTCAAATAATTTGTGAAGGTAAGATAATAACGATATCCACCGCGTGCTTCAACACTCATCGGACAACATACATAAGTATGTTGTATTTCCATCAAGTCACTTGCCCGCTCCATTCTACCAGAAAAGGGGGTTTTCGTCATCTTGCCCATGAGGCATGTTTCACATGTTTCAAATGATTCATAATCAAGTGATTACAAAAGTGCATCAACATGGAGTTTCTTCATGCGCTTTACACCAATATGACCTAAGCGGTAGTGCCACAAATATGTGGAACCATCATTATTAACTTTGCATCTTTTGGCATCAATATTACAAATATGTGTATTGCTGCGATCGAGTTTCAACAAGAATAAACCATTCACAAAGGGTGCATGATCATAAAAGATATTATTCATGTAAACAGAACAACCATTATTCTTTGACTTAAATGAATAGTCATCTTGCAATAAACAAGATCCGGATATATTGTTCATGCTTAATGTGGGCACTAATAACATTTATTTAGGTTTAAAACTAATCCCGAAGGTAGAGGGAGCATGCCGATGGTGATCACATCAACCTTGGAGACACTTCCAACGTGCATCGTCACCTCATCCTTAGCTAGTCTCCTTTTACTCCATAGCTTCTGTTTTGAGTTACAAATAAGAGCAACCAAACCAGTATCAAATACCCAGGTGCTACTACAAGCACTAGTAAGGTGCACATCAATAACATGCATATCAAATATACCTTTGTTGACGTTGCCATTCTTCTTATCTGCCAAGTACTTAGGGCAGTTCCGCTTCCATTAACCATTTCCCTTGCAACAGAAGCACTTAGTCTCAGGTTTGGGTCCAGCCTTGAGTTTCTTCATGGGAGCAGAAACTGGATTGCCATTCTTCTTGAAGTTCCCTTTCTTTCCCTTGCCTTTCTTGAAATTAGTGGTCTTATTGACCATCAACACTTGATGCTCTTTCTTGATTTCTACCTCGCATTGCGAAGAGCTCAGGGATCATCTTCTCCGTCCCTTGCGTATTATAGTTCATCATGAAGCCCATGTAGCTTGGTGGCAGTGACTGGAGAACTCTGTCAATCGCTACTTCATCCAGAATATTAACTCCCAACTGATTCAAGTGGTTGTAGTACCTAGACATTCTAAGTATATGCTCACTAATGGAGCTGTTCTCCATCTTGCAGCTAAAGAACTTGTCGGAAGTGTCATACCTCTCAACCCGGGCATGATCCCGAAATACCAATTTCAGCTCCTGGAACATCTCATATGCTCCATGGTTCCCAAAACGTCTTTGGAGCCCCGGTTCTAAGCCGTAAAGCATGGGGCACTGAACTATCATGTAGTCATCACTTCTAGTCTGCCAGACGTTCATAGCGTCCAGATTGGCGGGAGTGGGTGGCACACCTAGCGGTGCTTCAAGGACATAAGCCTTCTGTGCAGCAGTGAGAATAATCCTCAAATTACGGACCCAGTCCGCATAGTTGCTTCCATCATCTTTCAACTTAGCTTTCTCTAAGAACGAATTAAAATTCAGGGGAGCTACAACGCGAGCTATTGATCTACAATATAAATTTTGCAAGGATACTAAGACTATCTTCATGATAATTGGTTCAATTAATCATATTACTAATGAACTCCCACTTAAATCAACATCCCTCAAGTTGTCTAAGTTTCTACATGATCCATATCAACCAACCCATGTCCGATCACCACATGAGATGGGGTGGTCATCAATGGTGAACATCTCCATGTTGATCATATCTACTATACGACTCGTGTTTGACCTTTCAGTCCTCTTTGTTCCAAGGCCATGTATGTACATGCTAGGCTCGTCAAGTTTAACCTAAGTATTCCGCGTGTGTAAAACTGGCTTACACCCGTTGTATGCGAATCTATCACACTCGATCATCATGAGGTGCTTTGAAATGTCGAACTTCCACAATGGTGCATACTTAGGGAGAACACTTTTATCTTGAAATTTAGTGAAGGGGTCAGCTTATAATGCTACCTTTGTCCTAAGAAAAATAAGATGCATAAAAAGATAAACGTCACATGCAATCAAAATATGTGACATGATATGGCCATTATCATCTTGTGCTTTTGATCCTCATCTTCAAAGCACCGACATGATCTCCATCATCACCGGCATGACACCATGATTTCCATCATCATGATCTCCATCATCATGTCATCACATGGTCTCGTCTCGCCAATTGTTTCTTCTATAACTATTGCTAATGCATAGCGATAAAGTAAAGCAATTACATGGCGTTATTAGTTGACACACATGCCATACAATAAATTAAAGACAACCCTATGGCTCCTGCTGGTTGCCGTACTCATCGACATGCAAGTCGTGAACCTATTGCAAAACATGATCATCTCATACATCAACATAAATCACATCACATTTTGGCCATACCACATTACAAAATGCCCTACAAAAACAAGTTAGACGTCCTCTACTTTCTTGTTGCAAATTTTACGTGGCTTCTATGGGCAACTAGCAAGAACCATTCTTACCTATGCAAAGCCACAACAGTGATAATGAAGTTTCCTTTTAACCTTCTACAAGGACCTCCTTTGTCAAATCAGATTCAACTAAAGTAGGAGAGACACACACCCGCCAGCCACCTTATGCAATACAAACTGCATGTTACTCAGTGGAACCGGTCTCATGTGCGAGGACATGTAAGGTTGGTCTGAGCCACTTCATCCCAGAATAACATAGAATCCAAATAAGAAAATGGCAGTAAGAAATCTAAACATCAGCTCCCACAACTTCTTTGTGTTCTACTCATGCATATACATCTACACATAGACCTAGCTCATGATTCCACTGATGGGGAACATTGCATGAAAATAAAAAAATCCTACGAATCAACCAAGATCTATCTATGAGAAGCATAGAAATGAGAGGGGAGACTTTGTCCACGTACCCACGTAGACCGATAAGTGGAAGCGTATATTTCGGGGTTGATGTAGTCGTACTCTTCAAGATCCAATCGCGACCCAATCCGGTGAAGTACCGAATGAACAACACCTCCGTGTTCAGCACACATGCGGCTCGATGACGTCTCCTACTCCTTGATCCAGCAAGGAAGGGTGGAGAAGTAGATGGGATCTCGACCAGCACGACGGCGTGGTGGAGATGGTGGTGGTCTAGTGCAGGCAGGGCTTCGCCAAATGCTGTTGGAACCAATATAAGGAGAAAACAAAGTTACGGGAGAGGTAGGGCTGCCGCCGGGGCATGGGAATTGGTGTGTCTGATAACCCACAAGTTTAGGGGATAGTTTGTAGACTTTTTCGATAAATAAGAGTGTCGAACCCAACGAGGAGCTAAAGGTAGAACAAATATTCTTCAAGTTCTATCGACCACCGATAGAACTGACGTTTGCTTTACCTAAAACAAGTACGAAACTATTTTGCAACAATAAAACTGAGAGTACTTTGCGAGAAAAAAACTATGAATAAATTGCAAGATAATAAAAGTAGATAGCTTTTATCACTCAAGAAGGTCATTTGTCCCTAGGTGATCGATAACTAGACCGGTGATTATTATTGCAACTTCATATGAGAGAGAGGTATGAGCTAGCATTCTTTCTCTACTTGGATCATATGCACTTATGATTGGAACTCTAGCAAGTATCCGCAACTATTAAAGATCATTAAGGTAAAACCCAACCATAGCATTAAGTATCGAGTCCTCTTTACTCCCATACGCAATAGCCCACTTACTCGGGTCTGTGTATTCTGTCATTTACGCCGCCCACTATAAGCGAATTATGAATGTATTGCAACACCCTACAGCGGGGATCCCTCATGTTTGCGCAACATGGAGGGAACCATAGCACATCACCAAAATAAAACATACCACTCACACCAACTCCGATCATCCATCAGCCCATAGGACAAAACAGATCTACTCAAACATCATAAGATAGCCATAGATCCTTTGGAAAAAATATATAGCGTTGAGCACCATTGTTAAGTAGAGATTACAATGGGTAGAAGGGAGGTTACACCTCTGCATAGAGGGAGAGAGAGTTGGTGTTGATGGCGGCAAGGTTGTTGATGTAGATCGCCGTCACGATGATTGCCCCGGCGACGCTCCAGCGATACCAGGAGAGAGGGGAGAGAGCCCCCCTCCTTCTTCTTCTTCCATGGCCTCCCCCTAGATGGGAGGAGAATTCCCCCTCCGGTCACTGGCCTCCATGGCAGTGGAGGGGCGAGAGCCCCTCCGAGATTTGATCTCTCCCTCTGTTCTCTTCTGTTTCACATTCTCCTTTTCTGGCCAAAAACCGTTTCTTGAATATCCGGAGATCCATAACTCTGATTGCGCTCAGATTTTAACATGATTTTTTTTCTGGATATAAGCTTCCTTGCACCTGAAGTAGAGCGCCAACTGACTTAAGAGGAGGGCACAACCCACCACCATGCGCCTGGGCTTCCTTGCACCCAGGTGTCTTGTGGTGGCTGTGGGCCCTCGTTAGCGATGATTCCACCACCCAAAAATCACAAATATTCCACAATAATTCTCTGTAAATTTTTATCATGTTTGGACTTTGTTTGATATGGATATTCTACAAAACGAAAAACATGCAATAAACAGGAACTGGCACTGGGCACTGGATCAATAGGTTAGTCAAATAAATCATATAAATTGTTGCCAAAAATATGTGAAAGTTGTACAATATTGGCATGAAACAATTAAAAATTATAGATACGACAGAGGCGTATCAGCATCCCCAAGCTTAATTCCTGCTCGTCCTCGAGTAGGTAAATGATAAAAAATAATTTTTGATGTGGAATGCTACCTAGCATAATCTTGATCATATATGTAATCATGGCATGAATATTAATACACGATCGATTCAAAGCAATAGTCTATGATTTGACATAAAGACATCAATACTCAGGCATCCCAACAAACAATCATGTCTTTCAAAATATCAACGCTAATGAAAGCTACCCTTACAAAATCTTATAGTTTGGTCATGCTCTGTCTTCTTAACACAAAGTATTTATCATGCACAACCCCGATGACAAGCCGAACAATTGGTTCATACTTTTCAACGCACTTCAGCTTTTTCAACCCTCATGCAATACATGAGCGCGAGCCATGGATATAGCACTATGGGTGGAATAGAGTATGATGATAGGGGTAAATATAGAGAAGACAAAAAAAGTAAGAAAGTCTCACATCGACGCGGCTAACCAATGGGCTGTGAAGATGCCCATCAATTTCTTGGGCAAGGTTACATGGATAAAAATTCTACGCACATGCAAGATCTATCAAGGAGATGCATAGCAATGAGAGGGGAGGGTGTGTCTATGTACCCTTGTAGACCGTAAGCAGAAGCGTTTGTTAACGCGGTTGATGTAGTGGAACTTCTTTGTGCCCCAACCGATCGAGTACCGAACGTACGACACCTCCTCGTTCCACACACGTTCAGCTCGGTGATGTCCTCCACCTTCCTGATCTAGCAAGATGGCGAGGTAGTGGATGAGTTCCGGCAGCACGACGGTGTGGTGACGGTGGTGGTGATGCTATCTCTGTAGGGCTTCTCCTAAGCACTATGAAAATATGACCGAGGGACGAAACTGTGGAGGGGGAGCCACAGAGGGCTAAGACAATGTTATGGTTGTGCTAGGTGCCCCCTCCCACATATATATAGGTGGGGGAGGAGGGAGCAGCCAGGAGGCACCCCCAAGTAGGTCGAATCCTACTTGGGGTCTCCCCCAAGTGGGGCCCCCTTTCCTTATTTGAGTGTGGGAGGAAGGAAGGAGGAGGTGCCCCCCTTTCCTTTCTCTCCCGAGGAGGGAAAGGAAGGAGGGGCCACCCCCTTTCCTTCACCTAGGGCCGGCTAGGCATGTAGAGGGGCGCACTAGCACCCTAGTGGGCTGGTCTGTCCCCCCTTTGGCCCATTAGGCCCATACACTTACCGGGGGTGTCCGAAACCCCTTCCAGTAACCCGGTGACTACCCAGTGCACTCTGAAACTTTTCTAGTGTCCAAATACCATCGTCGTATATATCAACCTTTACCTCCCAACCATTTCGAGACTGCACATCATGCCCGTGATCTCATTCGGGGACTCCGAACAACCTTCGGTCACCAAATCATATAACTCCTACAACACTATATCGTCAACGAACGTTAAGCGTGCAAAACCTACGGGTTCGAGAACTATGTAGACATGACCGAGACACCTCTCCGGTCAATAACCAATAGCGGAACCTGGATGCCCATATTGGCTCCTACATATTCTATGAAGATATTTATCGGGCAAACCTTATGACAACATACGTAATTCCCTTTGTCCATCGGTATGTTACTTTCCCGAGATTTGATCATCGGTATCTTCATACCTAGTTCAATTTCTTTACTGGCAGTTCTCTTTACTCGTTCCGTAATACATCATCTTGCAACTAACTCATTATTCACTTTGCTTGCAAGGCTTCTCATGATGTGTATTACCGAGAGGGCCCAGAGATACCTCTCCGATACTCTGAGTGACAAATCCTAATCTCGATCTATGCCAATCCAATAAACACCTTCGGAGACACCTTTAGAGCATCATTATGATCACCTAGTTATGTTGTGATGTTTGATAGCACACAAGGTATTCCTCCGGTATCCAGGAGTTGCATAATCTCATAGTGGAAGGAATATGTATTTGACATTAAGAAAGCAATAACAATAAACTGGATGATCAATATGCTAAGCTAACGGATGGGTCTTGTCCATCACATCATTCTCCTAATGATGTGATCCCATTATCAAATGACAACACATGTCTATGGTTAGGAAACCTTAACCATCTTTGATCAGCGAGCTAGTCTAGTAGAGGCTTACTAGGGACACGGTACTTGTTTATGTATTCACACATGTATTTAAGTTTCTGATCAATACAATTCTAGTATGAATAATAAACCTTTATCATGATTAAGGAAATATAATAATAACCATGTCATTATTGCCTCTAGGGCTTATTTCCATCAGTCTCCCACTTGCACTAGAGTCAATAATCTAGTTCACATTGCCATGTGATGAACACCCATAGTTCACATCGCTATGTGACCAACACCCAAAGAGTTTACTAGAGTCAATAATCTAGTTCACATCGCCACATGATTAACACCCAAAGATTACTAAGGTGTGATCATGTTTTGGTTGTGAGAGAGGTTTAGTCAACGGGTCTGTCACATTCAGATCTGCATGTATTTTGCAAATTTCTATGTCTATAATGCTCTGCATGGAGCTACTCAAGCTAATTGATCCCACTTTCAATATGTATCCATATTGAGACTTTGAGTCATCTGGATCGGTGTCAAAGCTTGCATCAACGTAACCCTTTACGACGTACTCTTTATTACCTCCATAACCGAGAAACATTTCCTTAGTCCTCTTTAAGGTACCTATGTATAATTTTGACTATTGTCCAGTGATCTACTCATGGATCACCATTGTACCCCCTTGCCAAACTCATGGCAAGGCACACAATAGGTCTGGTACACAGCATGACATACTTTATAGAACCTATGGCTGAGGCATATGGACAGACTTTCATTCTCTCTCTATCCTCTGCCGTGGTCGGGCTTTGAGTCTAACTCAACTTCAAACCTTGCAATACAGGCTAGAACTCCTTCTTTAACTAATACATTTTGAACTCCTTTAAAATGTTGTCAAGGTATGTACTTATTGAAAATCTTATCAAGTGTCTTGATCTATCTCTATAGATCTTGATGCCTAATATGTAAGCAGCTTCACCGAAGTCTTTCATTGAAAAATTCTTATTCAAGTATCCTTTTATGCTATCCAGAAATTCTATATCATTTTCAATCAACAATATGTCATCCACGTATAATATTTGAAATGCTATAGAGGTCCCACTCACTTTCTTTTAAATACAGGCTTCATCGTAAGTCTGTATAATTAAAACTATATGCTTTGATCACCTCATCAAAGCATATATTCCAACTCCGAGATGCTTGCACCAGTCCATAGATGGATCGTTGGAGCTTGCACACTTTGTTAGCACCTTTAGGATAGACAAAACCTTCTAGTTACATCATACACAACTCTTCTGTAAGAAATCTATTAAGGAATGCACTTTTAATGTCCATTTTCTAGTTTTCATAATTATAAAATGTGACAATTGCTAACATGATTCGGACTGACTTAAGCATCGCTACGGGTGAGAATGTCTCATCGTAGACAACCCCTTGAACTTCTCAAAAACCTTTTGCGACAAGTCGAGCTTTGTAGATGGTGAAATTACCTTCAGCGTCTGTCTTCTTCTCGAAGATCCATTTATTATCAATGGCTTGTCGATCATCGGGCAAGTCCACCAAAGTCTACAATTTGTTCTCATACATGGATCCTATCTCAGATTTCATGGCCTCAAGCCATTTATCGGAATCTGGGCTTATCGTAGCTTCTTCTTAGTTCATAAGTTCGCCATGGTCTCATAACATGACTTGCAGGACATGATTACTGTACTACTCTGGTGCGGAATGTGCTCTATTCGACCTACGAGGTCAAATAGTAATTTGATCCAAACTTTCATGATCATCATCATGAGCTTCCTCTCTAGTTGGTGTAGGCATCACGGGAACAGATTTCTCTGATGTGCTTGTTTCCAATTCGAGAGAAGGTACAATTACCTCATCAAGTTCTACTTTCCTCCCACTCACTTCTTTCGAGAGAAAGTCCTTCTCTAGAAAGGTTCCATTCTTGGCAACAAAGATCTTTCCTTTGGATCTGTGGTAAAAGTTGTACCCAATTGTTTCCTTAGGGTATCCTATGAAGACACACTTCTCCGAATTGGGTTCGAGTTTACCAGGATGATAGTGGTAAATCAGTAAAAGACATCATAGATCGCACCATATCTAATAAAGTACAGTTATGACGTTTGGACACACCATTAGGCTATGGTGTTCCAGGTGGCGTGAGTTGTGAAACAATTCCACATTGTATTAAATGAAGGCCAAACTCATAACTCAAATATTTGCCTCCACGATTAGATCGTAGAAACTTTATTTACTTTATATGATGATTCTTCACTTCACTCTGAAATTCTTTGAACTTTTCAAATGTTTCAGACTTGTGTTTCATCAAGTAGATATACCCATACCTACTCAAATCATCTGTGAAGGTCAGAAAATAATGATACCCTCCACATGCTTCAACACTCATCGGACCACATACATCGGTGTGTATTATATCCAATAAGTCGTTAGCTCGCTCCATTGTTTTGGAGAATGGAGTTTTAGTCATCTTTCCCATGAGGCATGGTTCGCAAGCATCAAATGATTCATAATCAAGTGATTCCAAAAGTCCATCCGCATGGAGTTTCTTCATCCACTTCACACCAATATGACCTAAATGGCAGTGCCACAAGTATGTTGCACTATCATTATCAACTTTGTATCTCTTGGCATCAATATTATGAATATGTGTATCACTACGATCGAGATTCAATAAACCATTCACATTGGGTGTATGACCATAGAAGGTTTTATTCATGTAAACAAAACAACAATTATTCTCTGAATTAAATGAATAACTATATTGCAATAAATGCGATCTAATCATGTTCATGCTCAACGCAAACACCAAATAACATTTATTTAGGATTAACACTAATCCCAAAGGTAGAGGGAGTGTGCGATGGTGATCGTATCAACCTTGGAATCACTTCCAACACATATCATCACCTCGTCCTTAACTAGTCTCTATTTATTCTGCAACTCCTGTTTTGAGTTACTAATCTTAGCAACTAAACCGGTATCAAATACACAGGGGTTGCTACGAACACTAGTAAAGTACACATTAATATTATGTATATCAAATATACCTTTGTTCACTTTGCCATCCTTGTTATCCGCCAAGTATTTGGGGCATTTCCGCTTCTAGTGACCATTCCCTTTGCAGTAGAAGCACTTAGTTTCAGGCTTAGGTCCAGCTTTGGGCTTCTTCACGGGAGTGGCAACTTGCTTTCCATTATTCTTGAAGTTCCTTTTCTTTCCCTTGCCTTTTTTCTTGAAACTAGTGGTCTTGTTGACCATCAACACTTGATGCTCTTTCTTGATTTCGACCTTTGCCAATTTCAGTATCGTGAAGAGCTCGAGAATCATTTTCGTCATCCCTTGCATATGATACTTCATCACGAAGTTCTCGTAGCTTGGTGATACTGACTAGAGAACTCTGTCAATCACTATTTTATCTGGAAGATTAACTCCCACTTGATTCCAGCGATTGTAGTACCCAGACATTCTGAGCACATGCTCACTGGCTGAGCTATTCTCCTCCATCTTGTAGGCAAAGTAGAGGTCTCATACCTCTCGACACGGGCATGAGTCTAAAATACCAATTTCAGATCTTGGAACATCTCATATGCTCTGTGGCATTCAAAACGGTTTTGAAGTCCCGATTCTAAGCCGTAAAGCATAGTGCACTAATCTATTAAGTCATCATCATATCGAGCTTGCCAAACATTCATAGTGTCTGCATCTGCTCCTGCAATGAGGATAATCCTCAGATCACAAACCTGGTCCACTTTATAGCTACCATCATCTTTCAACTAAGTTTTCTCTAGGAACATATCAAAAATAGGGGAGCTATATCGCGAGCTATTGATCTACAACATAGATATGCAAAACTATTAAGACTAAGTTCATGATTAATTAAGTTCAATTAATCAAATTATAACTCCCACTTAAATAAACACCCCTCAAGTTATCTAAGTGATACATGATCCAAATCAACTAACCCATGTCCGATCATCACGTGAGATGGGGTAGTCATCAATGGTGAACATATCTATGCTGATCATATCTACTATATGACTCACATTCGACCTTTCGGTCTCCAGTGTTCTGAGACCATGTCTGTACATGCTAGGATCGTCAAGTTTAACCCAAGTATTCTGCATGTGCAAAACTATCTTACACTCATTATATGTGAATGTAGAGTCAATCACACCCAATCATCACGTGGTGCTTCAAAACAACGAACTTTGGCAACTGTGCATACTCAGGGAGAACACTTTTATCTTGAAATTTAGTGAAGGGACCATCTTGTAATGCTACAATCATTCTAAGCAAAATAAGATGCATAAAAGATAAACATCACATGCAATCAAAATATGTGACATGATATGGCCATCATCATCTTGTGCTTTTGATCTCCCTCTCCAAAGCATCGTCATGATCTCCATCGTCACCGGCTTGACACCTTGATCTCCATCGTTGTGTCGGGGTCGTCTCGCCAACTATTGCTTCTACAACTATTGCTAACGCATACGATAAAGTAAAGAAATTACATTGCACTTGCATTTCATACAATAAAGAGACAACCATAAGGCTCCTGCCGGTTGTCGATATTACAAAACATGATCATCTCAACACGTCATGACCATATCACATCACAACATGCTCTGCAAAAACAAGCTAGACGGCCTGTACTTTGTTGTTGCAAGTTTTACATGGCTGCTACGGGCTTCTAGCAAGAACTGTTCTTATCTACGCAAAAACCACAACGGTGATTCATCAAGTTTTCTGTTTAACCTTCTTCAAGGACCGTTCGTAGTCAAATTCGATTCAACTAAAGTGGGAGAAATAGACACCCGCCAACCACCTCTATGCAAAACTAGTTCCATTTTACTCGGTGGAGTCGGTCTCATGTGCGTGGACATGTAAGGTTGGTCCGGGCCGCTTCATCCCACAATACCACTGAATCAAAATAATATGTTTGTGGTAAGGAGTATGACTATCACCGCCCACAACTCTTTGTGTTTTACTCGTGCATATCATCTACGGATAGACCTGGCTCGAATGACACTGTTGGGTAACGTTGCATGGAAAAAAATCTACACACACGCAAGATCTATCAAGGAGATGCATAGCAATGAGATGGGAGAGTGTGTCCACGTACCCTTGTAGACCGTAAGCGGAAGCATTTGTTTACGCGGTTGATGTAGTCAAACTTCTTCGCGCTCCAACCGATCGAGTGCTGAACGTATGGCACCTCCGCGTTCAGCATATGTTCAGCTCGATGACGTCCTCCGCCTTCTTGATCCAGCAAGACGAAGAGGTAGTGGATGAGTTCCGGCAACACGACGGCGTGGTGACGGTGGTGGTGATGCTATCTCTGCAGGGCTTCACCTAAGCACTACGAAAATAGGACCGAGGGACGAAACTGTGGAGGGGGGGGGGCGCCGCACACGGTGAAGACAATGTTGTGGTTGTGCTAAGTGCCCCCTCCCACATATATATAGGTGGGGGAGGAGGGAGCAGCCAGGATGTGCCCCCAAGTAGGCCGAATCCTACTTGGGGTCTCTCCCAAGTGTGTAACATCCCAATTTTCAATTTGGATGTTAATCATTAGGTCATCATATGCATCCATATTTTGAGCATTTTGAATATGGTTTATTCAGACATTTTGATCCTAGAAGACCTTAAGCAACTCAAGGACCATGTGAGAGAGTTGGAGGTTTTCATAAAATCCCATTTTGAATTTTCAAAGTTGGTAATTAGGATCAAAGTGATTTTATTTGAAATTATTTTCCTAATTATTTCCAAATAAATAAAAATAATGAGAGAAGATAATATGACTTCTTCAAAATAGAGGAAATAATGGAAATTTAATTTTGAATAAAAAATATATTTTTATTTGAATTTTATTTGATATTTATTTGGCTAAATTGGGGAAAAATTGCATTTTAGCCAAGAAAAATGCTCATGTTGTCCTAAATATTAGGAAAGGACCGTGAAAATTCTTTTAGGAATTTTAGCATTTTTATTTCTTTTATTTTGGATTTTTCCTCTGCTGCGATTTTTTTTTAAAAAAAATTCCGCGCGCCGACTAGGCCGACCCAGCCGACGCCAGGCCAAGGCCCCGCCCCACCGACCGCCTTCCCTCGCGTCACCGCCGTGTCCTCGCCAGACTCCGCCCCGCCGACCGCTCCCGCTGCTGCTCCCACCGCCCGAGCCGCCGTTGTCGTCGTCGCCGCATCCCGTCGTGCCGCCGCCGCCAACTCGCACCGCACCAAGTCGGCGCCACCGCCCGAGCCACCCCCCTCTCCTCCTCAAATCACCCCGCCGCCCCGCTGTCGCGCCGCCTCGCCGCACCGCGCCGGAGTCGCCACCGCCGCCGCCGGTTCTTCTCCCCTAACTCGTATAAAACCGATAAAAACCCGTCCGTTTTTTAAAGTTCAGTTTTAGTTTATTAGATCGGTTTATTATTTAGGTTATGTTATTTAGTAAACGTTCACCTGATTAATTCTGTTAACGAACGAATTCGTTCATTAGTTTCTGTTAGCGAACGTTCATTCATTAGATTTTTCTTTTTAGTTTAATTTTCGGCCAGGGACCTATCCGTAACTATTTTCTTTGCAAATTAGTCCCTGATCTTCAAACCCTCACTACTTTTTGCTCGTTTATCCAAATCCAGTGAAACCAATGCCAAAATCTTCGTCTTGTTCCCCTCTGTCCAGATAAACAACTTGAACATGATTTTGAAAATTTAAAATTTGGTTTCAAGCAGATTTGAATTCGAACTTCTTTTGATCGTAGTTTGTGTCTCGTAACTCCGATTCGATTGATTCTTTTTGTGAATCGGAGCTCTTCATTTGAACTTTCTATTTAGAACTTTTCTTTTGGTTTTACCTTTGCATCTTATGCTTGAGTGCTTATGTATGCTATTGTTCATTCACGATAGAGTTTTCAGAGTGCGAAGCTTGCTACTACGAATCTCTAGGGTTTTCCGATTCAGCAAGGCAAGTAACACTTTGATCATACCCTTTTATTACCCAGTTTTTATGCATTAGTTTCAACCCTCAAACATTGCATGAGTAGGATTTCATAACATCTGGGTATGGGAAGTAGTTGATGAGGTAGGAACCTATTGTGTTTTATCAACCCCCGGGTATTATACGTTATGCTCATACTACTTTGCTATGCTCATAGACGAGGATTGGTATTCGAGAATCATGCAAGTTGTGAGAGATAGTAACTAAGGGAAACTTAAGGTGGCTACTTTAATACATATCTGGGTGGATTGGTTGTGGGCACCTGGGGAATCTAGTGTTGTTCTAGGAGATCCCGGGGTACCCGTGTGATCATCCTATGGAATGCCACCCAGGCTCAAAGGGATCATAAGATTATTCATCCTCAGAAACTTCAGTGTGCAGCCACAAGCCATTATGGGCTCTGGCATAGTTGAGTAAGTTGTGGGAATCCTTTCCATGATGGGCTAGCAGATGTAGGGGAATTGTAGGTGTACCGGCCTATCTATCGGTTAAGGGGACCTCTTTGGAAAGACTGTGTCTCGGTCACCTGTTTCTCAAACATTATGCAGTGCGAGAGATACAACAGGGGAGATCGTGTATTGTGGGGAAAATTGTGCAAACCTCTGCAGAGTGTATAAACTAATCATGCTTAGTTGTGTCCCCGGTTATGGACATCTTGAGTATCTGGTACTTGAATTATTGTGTTGATCTCATCACTTTACTTAATAAATTTGTTGGGTTATTAATGTTAATTTGGGATTGATTTGGGGGTACCTTCTCAATATTGTCATCAAACCTTATAGTTAAATAAAATATATTCCTTTGTTGTAGGGAAAAATTAGCTTTATGCAAATGATAACCATAGGGCCTCCACCAGCCAAATATGCGTCTAGTGATAGTTGTTATTTGTTCATTGCTCTATAGTGTTATCTTGCCAGCATATTCCATGTGCTGACCTACATGGCTGCAACATATCATGTTGCAGAATTTTCACACGAAAAGTAAGGTGCGATAGGTCGTTGTCATGCACTCAGTTTTGCCATGGAGTTGGATGGACTCAGTTATCTTCGAAGCTTCCGCGGTTTTTTTTTTGACAAAAAGACTGTAAGGGAACCCCCTATAGTATAATTGGTGCAACAAACCCAAATTGCAAGTACCATGCCTTGAACCTGGGTGGGTGGGAAGGCATCAGCCCCTTCCCACCACTAGGCTATGCCTTAGTCTGCCTTCCGCAGTTATCTTAAGTTAGATGGCCTTCAGCCATATTATTGTAATAAGTACTCTATCTGAGACACTCGTTGTAATAAGTGTGTGATTGAACTCTGCAAGAAATCCTCGAGTACTGTGTGTGTCAGCAATACCGATCCAGGGATGACACTTAAGCACAGAGACTACGGTCCATTGGGATCGGGTCACTACAAGATGGTATCATAGCACACGCTGACTGTAGGACGCGACCACTAGGAAAAGCCACATGATACTCTTCTCTACTCATTTCTATCTCTTCTCCATTTCTACTCTATAGATGGCGGACCCAAGGAACAAGTTCGCTCAACCGGATGACGACACGCCTTTCGGATGACACTTGAAGGAAGTCACTAGCTAGGTACCTGAACATCGGCATACCAAGCTTCACCGGAACTTTCACCGCCACATTACCAGAAGAGGAGTGCTGGACGATTCAAGTTCGTGTTCTAGGAAGAACGTTCACGCCAGTTACCAAGCCCATAAAGTTTTCCTTTGATGCACCAACCTGGAGTCTAGGAAAGAGCATGGCCGCCCACATCGCCATTGGATGCATAGGCGAGGTGTACAACAAGGATCTTGAGGACACCACCTACTAGATATGTGGACGCCGAGATGAGCAATGGGAGATGATTCGCACCAGGAAGGATAAATCCATTGCAGCCTACATACAGGAGTTGAACCAGCACATTCGATGCTACGAGAACCAGATGTGCGCCAACATGATACACACGGAGAAGGTGATGACCCGGAACATGGAGCTGGAGGAAGAACTCAAGTCTACGTGTGATGGATATGAAGAAGAAATTGTTGTACTACTGGAGCAGACAGAAGACCTGAAGAAGAAGCTAGGAATATTCATGGGGGATCCTAAACCTGGAGTGGACATTCGTTCAGAAGATTACATCATACTAGACGACAGAGACTCCGACCCCGACAGCGATGATGATTATGAAGATGAAGCTGGAGCAGATATTATGGAGTCTTCCACTGATAAAAATTTCTAGTCGACCAGCATATTACCATTAGAGTACTTCCATGTATATTGTAATAGCCCGTGAGATTTTGTAACAGCAGCTTAGATCGATTGTACGAATCTTGTTTGAATTGAGTGGTGTGAAATGATTGTGTTTGTCTCATGTCCATATGGGTAGTGAAATATCTCTTTAGACCTCACTCTATTCTGATCTCACCCCTCTATACCTATCAGATGCCTCCGAGACATGACCCCTCATTCGCCTTTCCACGGGAGCTCACTCAGTTGATCCAACAGTAGAATGCCTTGATGCAGTTGCTAGTCCAAAACCAAGGCAAAAATAACAACAACAACAACAACAACAACAACAAGAATCCACCGCCACCACCTCCAGTCGACAACTTAGCCCGCTTTATAAGGTTGAATCCGCCGGTGTTCTCTAGTAGCACCGAGCCGATTGTTGCTGATGATTGGCTCTGCAAGATTGGAAGGGAGCTGGTTGCACAGATACTGAGAAGGTGCGCTTTGCCACACATCAACTGGATGGACCCGCAGAACTACACTGCCACTTTCCCCGTGGCCAATGTTACTTGTGATCAATTTCAGCAAGCCTTCCGCACTACACTTGTCTCAGCTGGAGCTATGAGTATGAAGAAGCGTGAGTTCCACAACTTATGCCAGGGAAACCGTACTATGGCGCAGTATATAGATGAGTTCAGCAAGTTAGCTGCTACCTCTTGAGCATGCGTTGGTTTTCCCTTGAAGAGGAAAGGGTGATGCAGCAAAGTAGCGTAAATATTTCCCTCAGTTTTTCAGAACCAAGGTATCAATCCAGTAGGAGACCACACACAAGTCGCATAGTACCTGCACAAACAAACAAGAACCTCGCAACCAACACGATGAAGGGGTTGTCAATCCCTTCACGGTCACTTATGAAAGTGAGATTTGATAAAGGTAATAAGATAATTATTTTTGATATTTATGTTGTATAGATTGAAAAGTGAAGATTGCAAAATAAAACAAATAGTAAACTAGAATTGTAGATCAGAAACTTATATGATGTAAAGTAGACCTGGGGGCCATAGGTTTCAATAGTGGCTTCACTTCAAGATAGCATATATTATAGTGGGTGAACAAATTACTGTCGAGCAATTGATAGAAAAGCGCATAGTTATGAGAATATCTAGGCATGATCATGAACATAGGCATCACGTCCGTGTCAAGTAGACCGAAACGATTCTGCATCTACTACCATTACTCCACACATCGACTCCTATCCAGCATGCATCTAGAGTATTAAGTTCATAGGAACAGAGTAATGCATGAGGCAAGATGACATGATGTAGAGGGATAAACTCAAGCAATATGATATAAACCCCATCTTTTTATCCTCGATGGCAACAATACAATATGTGCCTTGCTGCCCCTACTGTCACTGGGAAAGGACACCGCAAGATTGAACCCAAAGATAAGCACTTCTCCCATTGCAAGAAAGATCAATCTAGTAGGCCAAAACAAACTGATAATTTGAAGAGACTTGCATATATATCAAATCATGCATATAAGAATTCAGAGAAGAATCAAATATTGTTCATAGATAATCTTGATCATAAACCCACAATTCATCGGATCTCGACAAACACACCGCAAAAGGAGTTACATCGAATAGATCTCCAAGAAGATCGAGGAGAACTTTGATTGAGATCCAAAGAGAGAGAGGAAGCCATCTAGCTAATAACTATGGACCCGAAGGTCTGTGGTAAACTACTCACACATCACCGGAGAGGCTATGTTGTTGATGTAGAAGCCCTCCGTGATCGAATCCCCCTCCGATAGATCGCCGGAAAAGGCCCCAAGATGGGATCTCACGGGTACAGAAGGTTGCGGCGGTGGAAAAGTGGTTTCGTGGCTCCCATTTGATGTTTTCATGGTATAAGAGTATATACGAGGGGCCCACGAGGGTGGGGGGCATGCCTACCCCCCTGGGCGCGCCGCCCTACCTCGTGGCCGCCTTGTTGCTTCCTTGACCTCCACTCCAAGTCTCCTGGATTGCGTTTGTTCCAAAAATGATTCCCGCGAAGGTTTCATTCCGTTTGGATTCCGTTTGATATTCCTTATCTGTGAAACACTGAAATAGGCAAAAAAACAACAATTTGCACTGGGCCTTCGGTTAATAGGTTAGTCCCAAAAATAATATAAAAGTGCATAAGAAAGCCCATTAAACATCCAAAACAGATAATATAATAGCACGGAACAATAAAAAATTATAGATACGTTGGAGACGTATCAAGCATCCCCAAGCTTAATTCCTGCTCATCCTCGAGTAGGTAAATGAGAAAAACCGAATTTTTGATGTGGAATGCTACCTAACATAATTTTCAATGTAATTCTCTTTATTTTGGCATGAATGTTTAGATCCAAAAGATTCTAGACAAAAGTTTAATATTGACATAAAAATAATAATACTTCAAGCATGCTAACCAAGCAATTATGTCTTATCAAAATAACATAGCCAAAGAAAGCTTATCCCTACAAAATCATATAGTTTGGCCACGCTTCATTTTTGTCACACAAAATGTTCCCATCATGCACAACCCCGATGACAAGTCAAGCAATTGTTTCATACTTAGCCTTTTCAAACTCTTTCAACTTTCACGCAATATATGAGCGCGAGCCATGGACATAGCACTATGGGTGGAATAGAATATGATGGTGGAGGTTGTGTGAGAAGACAAAAAAGGAGAAAGTCTCACATTGACGCTGCTAATCAATAGCTATGGAGATGCCCATCGATTGATGTCAATGCAAGGAGTAAGGATTGCCATGCAACGGATGCACTAGAGCTATAAATATATGAAGGCTCAACGAAAGAAACTAAATGGGTGTGCCTCCAACTTGCTTGCTCACAAAGACCTAGAGTTCATACTAAAATAACACCAAAGCAAATTCATATTCAAAATACTCAATCCAACACAAATAACTTCAAAGAGTGCCCCAAGATTTCTACCGGAGAAACAAAGACAAGAACGTGCATGAACCCCTATGCATAGATTACCCCAATGTCACCCCGGGAATCCGCGATTTGAGTGCCAAAACAGATATCAAGTGAATCAATACGATACCCCATTGTCACCGTGAGTATTGAATTGCAAGACATATATCAAGTGTTCTCAAATCCATAAAAGTATTCAATCCGATAACAATGAAATCTCAAAGGGAAAAACTCAATTCATCACAACAAGATAGAGAGGGGAAAACACCATATGATCTGACAATATTAACAAAGCCCGCGATACATCAAGATCGTGACATCTCAAGAACACGAGAGAGACAGAGATTAAACACATAGCTACTGGTACAAACCCTCAGCCCCGAGGGTGGACTACTCCCTCCTCCTCGTGGTAGCCGCCGGGATGATGAAGATGGCCACCGAAGATGATTCCCCCTCCGGCAGGGTGCTGGAAAGGGTCTAGATTGGTTTTTGGTGGCTATAAAGCCTTGCGGCGGTGGAACTTCTGATCTAGGTTAACCCCGAGGGTTTCTAGAATTTTTGGGAATTTATAGGGTAAAGAGGGAGTGCGGGAGGCCACCGAGGTGGGCACAACCCACCTGGGCGCGCCTGAGCTCCCAGGCGCGCCCTGGTGGGTTGTGCCCCCCTTGGGGCAACCCCCCAGGTGCTTCTCTAGCCCATCTTGGGTGTTCTGGTCCATAAAAAATCTCCAAAAGGTTTCATAGTGTTTGGACTCCGTTTGATATTGATTTCCTGTGATGTAAAAAACAAGCAAAAGCAGCAACTAGAAGTAGGCACTAGGTCAATAGGTTAGTGCCAAAAAATGATATAAAGTTGCTATAAAATGATTGTATAACATCCAAGAATGATAATATATCAGCATGAATACTTCATAAATTATAGATACATTGGAGACGTATCTGCATCCCCAAGTTTAATTCCTACTCGTCCTCGAGTAGGTAAATGATAAAACAAATAATTTATGAAGTGTGAATGCTAGCAAAGTGCACAAGTTTGATCAATGACACTTTCAATCACTTCTCCTAGCATCATGACAACAAATTCTTTCTCATATTAAAGTAGCAACCAATTCACAGGTTAAGGTTCAAACAATGAATTCTCTTGAAACTCAATAACCTATGTTCTCAGTCACCAAGCAATTGCAATTCAACTTATTCAACAGAGTTTAAGTAAGAGCTCCACATACTCAACCATCATATAGTCTTCTATGATTGCTAACACTCACCGCATACACATGAGAAAAACGTTTCAACCGAACACATAGAAAGATAGGGGCTTATAATTTCGCCTCCCAACGTATTCACGTCAAGGGTGATGTCAACAATAATAACTCATGCTACCCATATCCAATGTATTCACCTCAAGGGTGATGTCAAGGGTGATGAACTATGGTTTGGCAAGAAACCAAAGTTGTTGTTTCTTAAAGTTTGGGGTTGTGATGCTTATGTGAAAAAGTTTCAAACTGATAAGCTCGAACCCAAATTGGAGAAGTGCATCTTCATAGAATACCCAAAAGAAACTATTGGGTACACCTTCTATCACAGATCTGAAGGCAAGATATTTTGTTGCTAAGAATGGATCCTTTCTAGAGAAGGTGTTTCTCTCGAAAGAAGTGAGTGGGAGGAAAGTAGAACTTGATGAGGTAATTGTACCATCTCCCGAATTGGAAAGTAGTTCATCACAGAAATCAGTTCCAGTGATTCCTACACCAATTAGTGAGGAAGCTAATGATGATGATCATGAAACTTTAGATCAAGTTACTACAGAACCTCGTAGGTCAACCAGAGTACGGTCCGCACCAGAGTGGTACAGTAATCTTGTTCTGGAAGTCATGTTACTAGACCATGCCGAACCTACGAACTATGAGGAAGTGATGATGAGCCCAGATTCCGCAAAAAGCCTTGAGGCCATGAAATCTGACATGGGATCCATGTATGAGAACAAATTTTGGACTTTGATTGACTTGCCCGTTGATCGGTGAGCCATTGAGAATAAATGGATCTTCAAGAGGAAGACGAACGCTGGTAGTAGTGTTACTATCTACAAAGCTCGAATAATCACAAAGTGTTTTCGACAAGTTCAAGGTGTTGACTACGATGAGATTTTCTCACTCGTATAGATGCTTAAAAGTCTGTCTGAATCATGTTAGGAGTTGCCACATTTTATGCAATCTAGCAAATGGATGTCAAAACTGCATTCCTTAATGGTTTTCTTAAAGAATAGTTGTATATGATGCAACCATAAGGTTTTGTCAATCCTAAAGGTGCTAACAAAGTGTGCAAGCTCCAGCGATCCATCTATGGACTGGTGGAAGCATCTCAGAGTTGGAATATATGCTTTGATAAAGTGATCAAAGCATATGGTTTTACACAGAGTTACAGTGAAGCCTGTATTTACAAGAAAGTGAGTGGGAGCACTACAGCATTTTTGATAAGTATATGTGAATGACATATTGTTGATCGAAAATAATGTAGAATTTTTTGGAAAGCATAAAGGAGTGTTTGAAAGGAGTTTTTCAAAGAAATACCTCGGTGAAGCTACTTACATATTGAGCATCAAGATCTATTGAGATAGATCAAGACGCTTGATATATTTTCAATAAGTACATACCTTGACAAGATTTTGAAGTAGTTCAAAATGGAACATTCAAAGAAGGAGTTCTTGCCTATATTGCAAGGTATGAAGTTTAGTAAAGACTCAAAACCCAAGCACGGCAGAAAATAGAAAGAGAATGAAAAGTCATTCCCTATGCCTCAGTCATAGGTTCTATAAAGTATGCTATGCTGTGTACCAGACCTATTGTGTACCTCATCATGAGTTTGGCAAGAGGGTACAATAGTAATCTAGTAGTGGATCACTCGACAGCGATTAAAAATATCCTTAGTAGAATAAGGAAATGTTTCTCGGTTATGGAGGTGACAAAGAGTTCGTCATAAAGAGTTACGTCGATGCAAGCTTTGACACCGATCTGGATGACTCCAAGTCTCGATCTAGATACATATTGAAAGTGGGAGCAATTAGCTAGAGTAGCTCCGTGCAAAGCATTGTAGACATAGAAAATTTGCAAAATACATATGGCTCTGAATGTGGCAGACCCGTTGACTAAATTTCTCTCACAAGCAAAACATGATCCCTCTTTGGGTGTTAATCACATAGCGATGTGAACTAGATTATTGACTCTAGTAAACCCTTTGGGTATTAGTCACACGGAGATGTGAACTAATCACATAAAGATGTGAACTATTGGTGTTAAATCACATGACAATGTGAACTAGATTATTGACTCTAGTGCAAGTGGGAAACTTAAGGAAATATGCCCTAGAGGCAATAATAAAGTTGTTATTTATATTTCCTTATATCATGATAAATGTTTATTATTCATGCTAGAATTGTATTAACCGGAAACTTAGTACATGTGTGAATACATAGACAAACAGAGTGTCCCTAGTATGCCTCTACTTGACTAGCTCGTTAATCAAGGATGGTTAAGTTTCCTAGCCATGGACATGTGTTGTCATTTGATGAATGGGATCACATCATTAGAGAATGATGTGATTGACAAGAACCATCTGTTAGCTTAGCATAATGATCATTTAGTATATTGCTATTGCTTTCTTCATGACTTATACATGTTCCTATGACTATGAGAGTATGCAACTCCCGAATACCGGAGGAACACTTAGTGTGATATCAAACGTCACAACATAACTGTGTGATTATAAAGATGCTCTACAGGTGTCTCCGATGGTGTTTGGTGGGTTGGCATAGATCGAGATTAGGATTTGTCACTCCGTGTATCGGAGAGGTATCTCTGGGCCCTCTCGGTAATGCACATCACTGTAAGCCTTGCAAGCACTGTGACTAATGAGTTATTTACGGGATGTTGCATTACGGAACGAGTAAAGATACTTGCCGGTAACGAGATTGAACTAGGTATTGAGATGCCGATGATCGAATCTCGGGAAAGTAACATACAGACGACAAAGGGAACAACATATGTTGTTATGCGGTTTGATCGATAAAGATCTTTGTAGAATATGTAGGAACCAATATGAGCATCCAGGTTCCGCTATTGGTTATTGAACGAAGATGAGTCTCGGTCATGTCTACATAGTTCTTGAACCCATAAGGTCTGCACGCTTAACATTCAATGACGATTGGTATTATGAGTTATGTGATTTGATGTACCGAAGGTTGTTTGGAGTGCCGGATGAGATCACGGACATGACAAGGAGTCTCGAAATGGTCGAGACATAAAGATCGATATATTGGAAGGCTATATTCGGACATCAGAAAGGTTCCGAGTGATTCAGGTATTTTTTGGAGTACCGAGGAGTTACGAGAATTCACTCGGAGAAGCAATGGGCCTTATTGGGCTTTAGTGGAGAGAGGGGAGAAGTGCCAAGAGGTGGCACGCGCCTCCCCCTGCCCAAACCGAATTGGACAAGGGGTGGGGGCGCGGTCCCCTTTTCCTTCTCCCTCTCCCTCTCTTTCCTTCTCTCCTACTACGAATAGGAAAGAGGAGGGGAATCCTACTTGGACTGGGGAGTCCTAGTAGGATTCCCCACACCTGGCGTGCCCCCTTAGGGCCGGCCACCTCTTCCCTCCCCTCCTTTATATAGGTGGCCAGGGGGCACCCCATAGACACACAAGTTGATTGTTTAGCCATGTGCGGTGCCCCCCTCCACTGATTTCCACCTTGGTCATATCATTGAAGTGCTTAGGCGAAGCCCTGCGCTGGTAGCTTCGTCATCACCGTTATCACGCTGTTGTGCTGAAGAAACTCTCCCTCGACACTCAGCTGGATCTAGAGTTCGTGGGACGTCACCGAGCTGAACGTGTGCAGATCACGGAGGTGCCGTACCTTCAGTGCTAGGATCGGTTGGATCATGAAGACGTACGACTACATCAACCGCGTTGTCATAACGCTTCCGCTTATGGTCTATGAGGGTACATGGACAACACTCTTCCCCTCTCGTTTCTATGCATCACCTAGATGGATCTTGTGTGTGTGTAGGATTTTTTTTTGAAATTACTACGTTTCCCAATAGTGGCATCGGAGCCAGGTCTATGCATAGATGTTATATGCACGAGTAGAACACAAAGGAGTTGTGGGCGTGGGTATATACATATTGCTTGCTATCACTAGTTGATTCTTGATTCAGTGGTATTGTTGGATGAAGCGGCTCAGACCGACATTACACGTATGCTTACGCGAGACTGGTTCTACCGACGTGCTTCGCAGACAGGTGGCTGGTGGGTGTCAGTTTCTCCAACTTTAGTTGAATCGGATTCAATGAACATGGTTCTTTCTGAAGATCAAAAAGCAATCACTATACCGCGTTGTGGTTTTTGATGCGTAGGTAAGAACGGTTCTTGCTAGAAGCCCGTAGCAGCCACGTAAAACTTGCAACAACAAAGTAGAGGACGTCTAACTTGTTTTTGTAGGGCTTGCTGTGATGTGATATGGTCAAGACGTGATGAGATATAAATTGTTGTATGAGATGATCATGTTTTTTTAAGTTATCGGCAACTGGCAGGAACCTTATAGCTGTCTGTTTATTGCAGAAGATGCAAGCGCCATATAATTGCTTTACTTTATCGCTATGCGATAGCAGACGACCATGTGACGACACGTTGATAAAGATCAAGATGATGGAGATCATGGTGTCATGCCGGTAACGATGGAGATCATGACGGTACCTTGGAGATGGAGATCAAAGGCACAAGATAATGATGGCCATATCATGTCACATATTTTGATTGCATGTGATGTTTATCTTTTATGCATCTTATTTTTCTTAGTACGACGGTAGCATTATGAGATGATCCCTTACTAAAATTTCGAGGTATAAGTGTTCTCCATGAGTATGCACCATTGCGACAGTTCTTCGTGCCGAGACACCATGTGATGATCGGGTGTGATAAGCTCTACGTTCACATACAACGGGTGCAAGCCAGTTTTGCACACGCAGAATACTCGGGTTAAACTTGACGAGCCTAGCATATGCAGATATGGCCTCGGAACACTGAGGCCGAAAGGTCGAGTGTGAATCATATAGTAGATATGATCAAAATAGTGATGTTCACCATTGAAAACTACTCCATCTCACATGATGATCAGACATGGTTTAGTTGATATGGATCATGTGATCACTTAGATGATTAGATGGATGTTTATCTAAGTGGGAATTCTTAAGTAATTTGATTAATTGAACTTTAATTTATCATGAACTTAGTCCTGATAGTATTTGCATAACTATGTTGTAGATCAATAGCTCGCGATGTAGCTCCCCGTTTATTTATGATATGTTCCTAGAGAAAACTATGTTGAAAGATTTTAGTGGCAATGATGCGGACTAGGTCTGTGATTTGAGGATTATACTCATTGCTGCACAGAAGAATTATGTCCTTGATGCACCACTAGGTGATGGAACTATTGCAAGAGCAGATGTAGACGTTATGAACGTTTGACAAGCTCGGTATGATGAGTACTTGATAGTTTAGTGCACCATGCTTTACGGCTTAGAACCGGGACTTCAAAAATGTTTTGAAATGCCATGGACCATATAAGAGGTTCTAAGAGTTGAAATTGGTATTTCATACTCATGCCCGTGTCGAGAGGTATGAGACCTCTAACACTACTTTGCCTACAAGATGGAGGAGAATAGCTCAACCAGTGAGCATGTGCTTAGATTGTCTGGGTACTACAATTACTTGAATCAAGTGGGAGTCAATCTTCCAGATAAGATAGTAATTAACATTCTGTAGTCACTATCACCAAGTTACTAGAACTTAGTGATGAACTATAATAAGCAAGGGATGAAGAAAGTAATTCCCAAGATCTTCGCAATGCTGAAATCGGTGAAGGTAGAAATCAAGAAATAGCATCAAGTGTTGATGGTTAACAAGACCACTAGTTTCGATAAAAGGGCAAAGGGAAAGAAAGAGGGACTTCAAAGAAGAATATCAAGCAAGTTGCTGCTCCCATGAAGAAGCCCAAAGGTAGACCCAAGACTGGAACTGAGTGCTTCTACTGCAAAGGAAATGGTCACTGGAAGTGGAATTGCCCTAGATACTTGGCGGATAAGAAGGATGGCAAAGTGAACAAAAGTATATTTGATGTACATGTTATTGATGTGTACTTTACTAGTGTTTATAGAAACCCTCAGTATTTTGATACTGGTTTAGTTGCTATAAGTAGTAACTAAAAACAGGAGTTGCAGAATGAACACAGACTAGTTATGGGCAAAGTGACGATGTGTGTTGGAAATGATTCCAAGGTTGATAAGATCACCATCGCACACTCCCTTTACCTTCGGGATTAGTGTTGAAGCTAAAATAAATGTTATTTCGTGTTTACGTTGAGCATAAATATGATTGGATCATGTTTATTGCAATACAGTTATTCATTTAAGTCAAAGAATAATTGTTGTTCTATTTACATGAATAAAACCTTCTATGGTCATACACTCAATATAAATGGTTTACTGAATCTCGATCATAGTGATACACATATTCATAATATTGAAGCCAAAAGATGCAAAGTTAATAATGATAGTGCAACTCATATTTGTGGCACTGCCATTTAGGTCATATTGGTGTAAAGCCCATGAAGAAACTCCATGCTGATGGACTTTTGGAATCACTTGATTATGAATCACTTGATGCTTGCGAACCATGCCTCATGGGCTAGATGACTAAGACTCCGTTCTTCGGAACAATGGAGCGAGCAACTGACTTATTGGAAATAATACATACTGATGTATGCGGTCCAATGAGTGTTGAGGCTCGCGTCGAGTATCGTTATTTCCTGACCTTCACAGATGATTTGAGTAGATATGAGTATATCTACTTGATGAAACATAAGTCTAAAAGCATTTGAAAAGTTCAAAGAATATCAGAGTCAAGTAGAAAATCATCGTAACAAGAAATGAAGTTTCTACGATCTGACCGAGGAAGTGAATATTTGAGTTACGAGTTTGGTCTTCATTTGAAACAATGCGGAATAGTTTCGCAACTCACGCCACCTGGAACACCACAGTGTAATGGTGTGTCTGAACATCGTGACTGTACTTTATTAGATATGGTGCAATCTATGATGTCTCTTACCGATTTACCACTATCGTTTTGGGTTTAAGCATTAGAGACAGCTGCATTCACGTTAAATATTGATACATATTGAAAGTGGAAGCAATTAGCTAGATTAGCTCCGTGCAAAGCATTGTAGACATAGAAAATTTGCAAAATACATACGGCTCTGAATGTGGCAGACCCGTTGACTAAATTTCTCTCACAAGCAAAACATGATCACTCTTTGGGTGTTAATCACATAGCGATGTGAACTAGATTATTGACTCTAGTAAACCCTTTGGGTATTAGTCACATGGAGATGTGAACTAATCACATAAAGATGTGAACTATTGGTGTTAAATCACATGACAATGTGAACTAGATTATTGACTCTAGTGCAAGTGGGAGACTGAAGGAAATATGCCCTAGAGGCAATAATAAAGTTGTTATTTATATTTCCTTATGTTATGATAAATGTTTATTATTCATGCTAGAATTCTATTAACCTGAAACTTAGTACATGTGTGAATACATAGACAAACAGAGTGTACCTAGTATGCCTCTACTTGACTAGCTAGCTCGTTACTCAAAGATGGTTAAGTTTCCTAGCCATGGACATGTGTTGTCATTTGACGAACGGGATCACATCATTAGAGAATGATGTGATGGGCAAGACCCATCTGTTAGCTTAGCATAGTGATCGTTTAGTTTATTGCTATTGCTTTCTTCATGACTTATACATGTTCCTATGACTATGAGATTATGCAACTCCCGAATACCAGAGGAACACTTAGTGTGCTATCAAACGTCACAACGTAACTGGGTGATTATAAAGATGCTCTACAGGTGTCTCCGATGGTGTTTGTTGGGTTGGCATAGATCGAGATTAGGATGTGTCACTCCGTGTATCAGAGAGGTATCTCTGGGCCCTCTCGGTAATGCACATCACTATAAGCCTTGCAAGCAATGTGACTAATGAGTTAGTTACGGGATGTTGCATTACGGAATGAGTAAAGAGACTTGCCAGTAACGATATTGAACTAGGTATTGAGATACCGACGATTGAATCTCGGGCAAGTAACATACCGATGACAAAGGGAACAACGTATGTTGTTATGCGGTTTGACCGATAAAGATCTTCGTAGAATATGTAGGAACCAATATGAGCATCCAGGTTTCGCTATTGGTTATTGACCGGAGATGAGTCTCGATCATGTCTACATAGTTCTTGAACCCGTAGGGTCTGCACGCTTAACGTTCAATGACGATTGGTATTATGAGTTATGTGATTTGATGTACCTAAGGTTGTTCGGAGTCCCGGATGAGATCACAGACATGACGAGGAGTCTCGAAATGGTCGATACATAAGGATCGATATATTGGAAGGCTATATTCGGACATCAGAAAGGTTCCGAGTGATTCAGGTATTTTTCGTAGTACCGGGGAGTTACGGGAATTCACTGGGAGAAGTAATGGGCCTTATTGGGCTTTACTGGAGAGAGCGGAGAAGGGCCAAGAGGTGGCGCACGCCTCGCCCCTGCCCAAACCGAATTGGAAAAGGGGTAGGGTGCAGTCCCCCTTTCCTTCTCCCTCTCCCTCTCTTTCCATCTCTCCTACTCCAAATAGGAAAGAAGAGGGGAATCCTACTTGGACTGGGGAGTTCTAGTAGGATTCCCACACCTGGCGTGCCCCCTTAGGGCTGGCCACCTCTTCCCTTCCCTCCTTTATATAGGTGGCTAGGGGGCACCCTATAGACACACAAGTTGATTGTTTAGCCGTGTGCGGTGCCCCCCTCCACAGATTTCCAGCTCGGTCATATCATTGCAGTGCTTAGGCGAAGCCCTGCGTCGGTAGCTTCATCATCACCGTCATCACGCCGTCGTGCTAACGAAAATCTCCCTGGACACTCAACTGGATCTAGAGTTCGTGGGACGTCACCGAGCTGAACGTGTGCAGATCGCGGAGGTGCCGTACCTTCGGTGCTAGGATCGGTCGGATCGTGAAGACGTACGACTACATCAACCGCGTTGTCATAACGCTTCCGCTTATAGTCTATGAGGGTACGTGGACAACACTCTTCCCCTCTCATTGCTATGCATCACCTATATGGATCTTGCGCGTGTGTAGGAATTTTTTTGAAATTACTGCGTTCCCCAACAAGAACGTCACGTTGTATTGCCCATTGTGATGGCAACCTTTATTATGCTGTCTGTCGCTTTTATTCTTCACCATCACAAGCTCGTATAACGCTCAATTTTCTCTTACACTAAATGATCTCACACTTTTAGAAGCAATTTTTATTGCCTTATTGCACCGATGACAACTTACTTGAAGGATCTTATTCAATCCCTAGGTAGGTATGGTAAACTCTTGAAAATAAGATTTGGGTTTAAGGGTTTTTGGATGCACAAGTAGTATCTCTACCCGGTGCGGAATTTTTGGCTAGCAAGGATGGGGGGCAAGCACCACATGTTGAAGGATCTATGACAATATAACTTCTATGTGAATATGAACAAACATAAACCATTACATTGTCTTCCTTGTCCAATGTCAACAATTTTTGCATATAATATTTTGATGGGGGCTCACAACCACAAAAGATTTCCATGATAGTGTATTTATATGTGAAAGTTCTCTTCCTTGTACTAATTATTCGTGAATTGCTTGTATGACCAATATTGTGATTATCAAGCCTCAAAAGATCTCACTTTCGAAACCCAATGTGAAGCTACCACTAGGCATGATATGATTTCAACTTCATTACATTCAATCTATTTAACAATTTACTCATAGGATATAAGTGAAGCACAAGAGTAAATGACATAGAAAAGAGCTTCGTTGACGGGATGTGAATGCCGCTTACCTAGCCTCCCTGGTAACTATTTGAGGACTCCATTTTATTTTTTTAAAATCATATCTAAGTATTTTATTAAAACAACAAGCAAAATGAAAATAAAATGACATTCCAAGAATAGCACACATCATGTGAAGAAGCAAAAACTTAGGCTCAACCGATACTAACCAATAATTGTTGAAGAAAAGAGGTGGGATGCTACCCGGGGCATCCCGAAGCTTAGATGCTTGATACTTCTTGAATATTATCTTGGGATGCCTTGGGCATCCCCACGCTTGAGCTTTTGTGTCTCCTTAATTCTTCTATATCACGGTTTTCCTAAATCTCAAAAGCTTCATCCACAAAAAACTCAACAAGGACTCGTGAGATAAGTTAGTATAAACCAATGCAAAAACCTTATCATTCTCTACTGTAGCAAATCACTAAAATTATTATTCAACATTGCACACTAAATGCCACTGCATATTTAATACTCCTATCCTCAAATAGAATCATTAAACAAGCAAACATATGCAAACAATGCAAACATAACAACTATCTGCCAAAACAGTACAGTCTGTGAAGAATGCAAGAGTATCAACACCTCCCTAACTCCAAAAGTTATGAAAATTTGCCACTCTGTAGAAAATTTATCAGAGCTCGTTTTGCAAAAAAATTCAACATTGTATCACATTCTTAATTTTCTAGGGAATTTTTGCAACAGCGGTAAACTTTCTGTTTTCAAATAGCAACATGTATACTTGCAAGATAAGCATGGCAAAGGCTATACTTGACATTTTTATTGAAATAAAAGATGCAAAATTTATTCTAAATAACAACAAGAAAATTCTAACAAAATAAAATGATGCTCCAAGAAAAACACTTATCATGTGACGAATGAAAACATAGCTCCAAGTGAGGTTACCGATAATGTTGGAGACGAAAGAGGGGATGCCTTCCGGGGCATCCCCAAGCTTAGTTGCTTGGATCTTCCTTGAATATTACCTTGGGGTGCCTTGGGCATCCCCAAGCTTAGGGTATTGTCACTCCTTATTCCTCATATCGACATCTCACCCAAAACTTGAAAACTTCAATCACACAAAACTTAATGGAACATCGTGAGATAGGTTAGTATGATAAAGAGCAAACCATTTCACTTTTGGTACTGTCAAAGACAAGATTCATAATTGTTCTCACACGATTCCTACTGTAGCATATCATTTACACCATTTATATTGAGCAATATAAGCCATAGAAATGAGAAAAGAAGCAAACTATGCATTGAAAACAGAATCTGTCAAAAACAGAACAGTCTGTAGTAATCTGTACTCCTACCATACTTATGCTACTCCAAAAATTCTGAAAAATAGGAAAATCCTGGGTAATTTGTCGATTAATCTTATGTAAAAAGAATCAGAATTTTATAATGCTTCTGTTGAAAATGGAATTGTTTTCCTGAGCACAAAAGTTTATGTTTTCAGCAAGATCAAATCAACTATCACCGTAAGCCATCCCAAAGGTCTTACTTGGCACTTTATTGAAATGAAAGCTATAAAACATGATTACTACAGTAACTTAATCATGTAAACACACAAAAACAGTAGGGGTAAATGTTGGGTTGTCTCCCAACAACCGCTTTTCTTTAATGCCTTTTAGCTAGGCATGATGATTTCAATGATGCTCGCATAAAAGAAAAGAATTGAAACATAACAAGACCATCATGAATCACATGGCAAGCACATTTAAGCCTAATCCACTTCCTATGCATAGCGATTTTGTGAGAAAACAATTTATGGGAATAAGAATCAACTAGCATAGGAAGGCAAAACAAGCAAAGCTTCAAGATTTTCAACACATAGAGAGGAAACTTGATATTATTGCAATGCCTACAAGCATATGTTCCTCTCTTATAATAGTTTTCAGTAGCATCATGAATGAATTCAACAATATAGCTATTAAATAAATCATTCTTTTCATGATGCATAAGCATAGAATTGTTTTACTCTCCACATAAGCAAATTTCTTCTCATCAATAGTAGTGGGAGCAAACTCAACAAAATAACTATCATGAGAGTGAAAATTAAAATCACGATGACAAATTTCATGGTTATCACTACTCTTTATAACATACATGTCATCACCATAATCATCATAGATAGAAACTTTGTTATCATAATCAATTGGAACCTCTTCCAAAATGGTGGATTCATTGCTAAATAAAGTCATGACATCTCCAAATCCACTTTCATCATTATAATCACCATAAATAGGAGGCATGCTCTTATCATAATAAATTTTCTTATCAAAGGGGACTAAAAATATCATATTCATCAAACATAGCATCCCCAAGCTTATAGTTTTGCATATCATTAGCATCATGGATATTCGAAGAATTCATACTAATAACATTGCAATCATGCTCATCATTCCAATATTTCGTGCCAAACATTTTATTGACTTCTTCTTCTAACAATTGAGAAAAAAATACCGATCCATCATTTTCAAGACAGATATTATAAAGATGATCAATAATATGATGCAACCTCAATTCCATTTTTCATATAGTTTTCTTTTATGAACCAAACTAGTGATAAAGCAAGAAACTAAAAGATTCAATTGCAAGATCTAAAGATAAACCTTCATGCACTCACCTCCCCGGCAACGGCGCCAGAAAAGAGCTTGATGTCACTATGCAAATTTATTCTTGTAGACACGTGTTGGGCCTCCAAGCGTGGAGTTTTGTAGGACAGTAGCAATTTTCTCTCAAGTGGATGACCTAAGGTTTATCAATCCATGAGAGGTGTAGGATGAAGATGGTCTCTCTCAAATGACCCTGCAACCAAATACAAGAAATCTCTTGTGTCCCCAACACACCCAATACAATGGAAAATTGTATAGGTGCACTAGTTCGGTGAAGAGATGATGATAAAGGTGTAATATTGATGGTAGAAATATATTTTTGTAATATGAATAAACAAAAAACAGCAAGGTAGCAAATAGTAAATGGGAACAAAAACGGTATTGCAATGCTTAAAAATGAGGCCTAGGGTTCGTACTTTCTGAAAGTACATTATATCGACTAGAGGGGGGGTGAATAGGCGATTTTTATGAAATTCTTCACTGAGGAATTTGCCGGTGAGGAAATTCCTTAGCGAAGAACTACTAGCAGCGGAATAAGTACTCAACAGTAAACATAACAGAATACAAGCATAGTCATCATGATGAAATGAAGACAGGCACAGAGTACAGAAAGCGTAAGCATAGGATAACACAGGATGAAGACAATCAGACTGAAGAAATTGAACTGAGGAAATTGAGAAAATCTTCAGTCAAATTCTTCAGACACAGATATGAACAAGCACACAACTCAATTATGAGGAAATGAAAAAGTTAAGGAAATGGAACCAGTAAGCTTGGTGAAGACAATGATTTGGTAGACCAGTTCCAACTGCTGTCTCAGTTGTATGTCTGGTTGGAGCGGTTGAGTATTTAAACTCGAGGACACACAGTCCCGGACACCCAGTCCTGAACACACAGCTCAGGACACCCAGTCCTCACCGTATTCTTCTTGAACTAAGGTCACACATACCTCGTCCATTCACTCATGGTAAGTCTTCAGGCGACTTCCAAACTTTCACAAACTCGGTCACTCGGCGATCCACAATTCCTCTTGGATGCTCTAGACCATGACGCCTAACCGTCTGGAAGAAGCACAATCTTCAAAGGTAACAAGCATCGGATCCACGCAGGATCAATCTCTTCAGTGATGCTCAATCACTCGGGGTTTGTAGGTGTTTGGGTTTTGGGTTTTTCCTCACTTGATGATTTTCGCTCAAAGTCCTCGGAGGATGGGTTGCTCTCAAATGACAAGTGTCAGTTTATCTCGGAGCAGCCAACCAGCTAGTGGTTGTAGGGGGCGGCTATTTATAGCCTAGGGAGCAACCCGACATGATAAGACATAAATGCCCTTCAATATATGACCGTTAGGTGGATAGATATTTTGGGTCAAGTGGCGCATAGCACAGCAACGGTCAGAATTTTGAGTAGCAAAATCCTCAGGGCTATCATGTTCCTCACTGTGTAGGCAATCCGCACTGGCGAATTCCTACCTCCTCAGTCAGAGCAAATTCCTCAGAGACCAGAAGACCTTCGTCCCTGTCACTGAAGAATATGACTGGACTGTATGAGATTTCCAATGGCTTCACTCGAAGGGATTGGTAGGTGTAGGATTTTGAGTTGAGCATCACATGGAAATTTTTCCTTAGTATTTCCTCGACCCCCTTTAACAGTACGGTGTTTCCTATGACTCAAGAAAGAGAAAATGAAACTACGAAAACAAAAGTCTTCAAGTTTCATGTTCCTTGAATCAATACCAAGTCTTCAAGGTCACACCAATTTCTTCACTTTCAAAGTCTTCAGAAAGTCTTCAGAAATCCGAAGTCTTCAGTCGAAGAACTTCATTTTTAGGGGTCGACTTTATCTGTAAATATCAAACTCCTCATAGACTTATAGACCTGTGTACACTCACAAACGCATTAGTCCCGTAACCTCTAAGTCTTCAATACACCAAAATCACTAAGGGGAACTAGATGCACTTACAATCTCCCCCTTTTTGGTGACAGATGACAATATAGGTTAAGTTTTCAACGAGGATAAACATATGAAGTGTAAATACTGATATTGAGGAATTTGATTGCAAGATATAGAAGAACTCCCCCTGAATATGTGCATGGTGAGGTATTTGCTTTTGAAGCATTGCACACTTGAAGAGTAGAATCATGGAGATCTCCCCCTATATCTTTTAATTCATACACGCAGTTGACATATAACAGAGAAGAATTTGAAATGCATGATGAAATATGGTGACTGATGTAATTCAGCATGCGTGCATTAGCATATATGAGGAATAAGCATGCAGCAAAACATATGAAAAGTATCAGAGCACCATCGGGTTTAAGTTTACAACTCGATCCAATAAAGTCTCAGAAGAACGAGAGTTGTAACTTAACAAAAAACGCCCATATAGAAAGACCCGCTTGAAGACTAACTCAAAATTCTCCCCCTTTGTCATCAAATGACCAAAAGGATCGAATATGAGGACTAACGCCCCTGAAGAATATCAAGTTGATGAAGGAGCGCCAGCGTTGGTGGGGTCGTTTGTTGTAGTAGGGCCTGCCGCAGTGTCGTCCAAGTCTTCATTTTCATCAGTGTCGCGCGGTGAAGAATATGAGCTGGCCACCAGAGAAGGAACCTTGACCTTCTTGAATTTCTTTGATGGAGGTGCAGACTAGTCAAAATCTTCATTGAGACCCATTTTCTTCAAATCTTCTTCACCACACAGATGTGACAGGATTGCCCAGGTGCGACCGAAGACTTGATGGAGGTAGTAATGGTTTTTCTTCACTGCATTGTGTGGGGCAGTCATGTTGTGAAGAAGTGAACCAAACTGACGCTTAACCCATTTGTGATTTCGATCCACCTTCTCTTGAAGACTAAGCAGAAGTTCACGGTCAGTCATCACGCGCGGAGCAGTGGCTTGAGGAGTGGACTTGGGTGCATTGGCAGAGTCATGTGTGGCAGAGTCATCATTGGTGGAATAAGATGCAGCTTTGCCAAACTGACCATCCAATGGACGAATGCCTTCATCTATTACAGCTGGTGCCTTGCCCTTTCCATCAACTGAGGAATATGTCTCCTTGAGGACTTCAATTGGGGGCAAGTAGCTGAGGTGATTCTGGAAATCAGCTTTGTAGTTGAGTGAAGACCTTGTCCTGAGGAATCTCATAATCCAAGGTGCATAAGGCTTCAGCTCAAACGGAGACAGTGCAACATTTTCCATAGTCCTCATGAAGAAATCGTGATAATTGATAGGAATGCCACGAACAATGTTGAATACCAGATTCTTCATGATGCCAACAATTTCCTCATCAGATGAGTCGTGGCCTTTGATAGGACTGATTGTCCTCGTAAGAATACAATAGACAGTTCTGAGCACGTACAGTAATTCCTTCACGAGGAATTTGGTTCTTGGTGCTTGACCTGGCTTCAAAGGTTTCATCAGCACCTGCATGTAATGATGTGTGAGCTCAGGTTCACTGTAGATGCAGCGAGCTTCTTCAAGGGGAGGACTGAGTGGTAGAGCACGAAGCAATTCAGAGGCTGGTGCAGTGTACTGAGTGTTTTCAGACATCCAGTCCAGCACCCATGAATTCACATCTTCAGAATCTCCTATGATGTGCAACGTTGCATAGAATTGGAGAATCAGTTCTTCATTCCAATCATAGATGTCAGAGCAAAAGTTTAACAGTCCAGCGTCGTGAAGAAAACTGAGGGCTGGTGCGAAGCACAGCAGAGATTCCATATCCACGTGAGGAATATGCTCATGGTAGAAGATTTTCTCGTTGTTGAACAGCACTGAGAAATAGAAATTGGCTTGACTAGCAGTCCAGAAACGCCTCTTCCTAATGCGAGCAGAGTTATGTGGGTTGTAATCTTCGAAGAATACGTGCTCGCCGAAGAAATCATCAGCCTTGAACTTTTGCTTGCGTGAGAATGGATCCTTTGGCTTCGGTAGAGGAGTGTCAGTGAGTTGCATCACGACCTCAGGAATCTCAATTGCAGGTTCTTTAGGCTGAGGAATTTCGGGTTCCTTCTCAGTGGCAGTCTGTGTCGTTGGTTGTTCAGCACCAGTAGTTTCTTCAGCGCTAGTGGCTGGAATTTCCTCATGGATAGATGCAGTGGGATGAGTTTCTTCAGAGCCCATTTGAACAGTTGGTGCAGGCGACTGAGGTATTTACTGCAGCGGTGTGAACATTGGAGAGTTTGGATGTTGACTGTCCCAGAATTCATCACTGATTACGGGTGTGGAGCAGCCAACGTCCACATCTTCATCTTCCATTTCTACAACGCCAGCCTCTTCAGCTGTGAACTGAGGCATGGGCGAGGAGATGACAGGTGTTGAAGGGATCGCATCCACTTCAATTTCTTCATCAATCTGCTCCGACCAAGCAGCAGAAGGAGTTTCTTCATCTGATCCGCTGGGGATAACATATTGTTCATCAAAAGAAACAAGGTCGTTTGATGGCCTGGTTGAGATGGGAACAACATCAATCGGATTAGCAAATGAACTCCTCAAGGGCTTCATCTTCTTCGGAGCTGAAGAATCTGAAGCAGCTGATGCTTTCCTTTTCTTCACTGAAGCACGCTCTGCAGCCTTGGTCTTCTTCACATCTAATGCAGATGGAAGGATTCGAGTTGAGGTTGGCACAGGAGCAGCTGAGGAATTTGGTTGATTTTCTTCAGGCACAACTGATGTAGTTGCCCTGATTTCTTCAGTTTCTTCAGGCGCACCACTAGTGGATGCCCTGGCAATTTCTTCAGCGGCTGGAATGCAGTCATCAGCGCTGGAACTCACATTTTCTTCAGCAGCCTGATTTTCCTCAGCGGTGTTGGCATGTTCTTTAGTAGGTTGAGCAGATGCTTCAGCCTGATGAATTTCCTGTTGCGTTGGGGCTGCAACATTGGAAGTGAAGTTATCCGCAAGTTTCAGAAAACTAACCTTGGCTCCAAGCCAATCAGCGCGATATGCGTCAAAGTCATCACTGAGTTTCTTGATCTCAGTCTGAATATTGACAAGTTCTTCAGTTGTCATAAAGACAACATTTTTCTTCAGATAGCACTCTTTCTTGTACTGCGCTTTCTTGATCTGCCTAACCTTCTCAAATTTCCACTTTTCTTCTTGAATGAAGTGGGTCAGCATGTGACCTTGGCCAGGAGTCAGCTTGAAGTCAGGCATGGGAGTGTTGGGGTCCTTGTGCCAAACATCAATGTAGTCGAGGATCAACTTGGGATCCAAAATCAGTGGCACATTTGTTCCCTTGGCTCTAGCGGCCCTGACTTGCCTGTCTCTGATGATTTCTGCAAGTTCATCATCATCAGCTTCGTCTTCTTCAGACGGCACTTGGAAGGCGACATGTTTCTTCTGAGGACTTGGGCGAGGACCTCGTCCATCAGTGGCCTTTGTCTTCAGTAGTGAGGGGCCAGCTGAGCAACTTGGTGCAACTGAGGAACTAGCTGAGACATGTGAGGCAATGGAGATGCCTGCATTCCTTTGGAACGAGGCGAGATGCACAGGTGCTGAGGATTTAGTCGGAACAGCTGAGGGCTTTGGCGGAGGAGCTGAGGACTTTGGAGGAATAGGAGCAACATGAGGAATTGGCCGTGAGGGCTTTGAGGATTCTGGCCGTGAGGGCATTGCTGAGGAACTTGGCATTGAGGGCATTGTTGGTGAAGCACTTGGCTTGCGCGCAGGCTTCGTTGACATAGCCTTCTTTGGCTTGACAGCAAAGGCCTCAGCAGAGGCAGCAGCAGCAGAGTCTTCATTGAATTTCCTCACTGCTTCTTTGGCTTGCTTAGCCAACTTGGCTTGGCGCTTGGCCCATTCATCAGGATAGTCCTCACCGCGCTTGAGGCTGGTGGGATCAGCGATTTGTCCAGGTACCAATGGAGCTCTTGGACATGGAGAAGTGCGAATTTCTTCATGTAATTTGGAGTTACATACCTGTACTCCCTCCACTCTCTTGCCCATCTCCTTTCTATTTTTTGAATGCGCACCTTGCGCTCATTGTTGGTTTCCTCAGTAGGTGTGCAGTACCCAACATATATTTCATCAGGGATCTCAAACGCTGTATTGACCTCAGGCCTCTTTCCTCCCTTCTGTGGCTTCTTACCATCAGCCATTTTCTTCAGTTGAGGAATTCGGACAATTGAATTCTCTAAAGAAGTATGCAACTTTTCTTCGAGGAACGCTGCAAATGAGTTAAGTTGATGAGAACCTAGTGATTCAGCAGCTGACATGTGTACCTGTGAACAGAGTATAGTTGTGAGGAATTTGGAGAGGTCATATGCATTCTCAGAGGGTTTTTCAAAAAGAATAAGTTTGAGGAATTTGACCAGATGAGTCTTGAAGAATTTCACTAAGCGTTCTTTATCTTAGGTTCCAGAGTTGTATAGATCGAAGATCCACACAATTGAGGAATCTTGAAGAAAAATGATGCTTAGAGAAACGAATCAAGAACAGATGACTTGTGAGGTGTTTAGTGTGTGAAGCTATGAAGAAAAACACCTTTGAAGATTTTGAAGATAATCATTCGAATCAATGAGGGAAGTAAAAGTAACTTTTAATTACCCTGGATGAAGAACACGACAAACTGGAGTGAGGAGATGTGAAGCTCGTCTGTGCAGATCTTCCACGCCCTAACTTGGCGGAGGAAGAGGGCTACGGTAGCGGCGGAGTGAAGATTTCCGCGGTCGGCGCGAGTACGTCGGCGACGAGGTCGATGCAGTGAAGCTCTTCCTCATCGGCGGCAATGAAGTAGCGGCGGCGCTAGGGTTTGAGAAGCTCGAGCTGGAGAGAGAGGTCGAGCGGAGTAAAAGAAGTGAGGAAAGGGACGGAGGAGTATTTATAGCCACGGTGAAAAACTGCTCGCCCGAAGAAATTGGACGAACGTGCCCCTGACCCTTCTCATTCGCTTGACATGTGTCACCCACGTACTGAGAGGTGGAGATCGTGTGCGATCGTGGGTGAGTGGATAAGTATAACGTGGGATGCGGAACGGTTTGAGCGGCAAAGCCAAAAATTTCGATAAGGTAGGTTTTAAAGTTTCGTTCGCAATTTCTTCAGCAGACAAGGACACAATGAAGATTTTGAACGAGCTTCAAATAGAACGCACATGAAGAATTTGTGAATAGATTGGGTTGAGTATAGCATAGAGGGGGTAGTGTCCGATCACATTCACTTAGCAGAAAAACCAACTTGAAGAATTAGCAATAAGTGAATGTTCTAGAGGACATAAACTTATATATATATAGCCCATGAAGAAAAACAACGAAAGCAGTGAAGACAATGCAAAGTTGAAAAATATGAATAATTGAGGAATTTCAACTTTTGGTGGTGGCGTGACCCACCGTATAAGGATGATGATTTCAGACACCGTGTACAATTATCGTAGGGTTCTCAGAATCAAATTCTTTGTTAATTTCTTCACACTAAGAGTGTTGTTCTTCATTGAACTGAAGAAAAACGTTTCTTCATGTGTTGCACATCTAAGTCATCAATTTTGCATAAGTGTTAGGATGAGTGTCCTTTTCAAAGAACATTCGAAGATTCTAGGATATTTAGCTCACACCGCAACTTGCTAAATCTCTTCTCATCCAAGGGCTTTGTGAAGATATCGGCTAGCTGTTCTTCAGTCTTCACATGCTCAATAGAAATGTTGCCCTTCAACACATGATCACGAAGAAAATGATGACGAATCTGAATGTGCTTTGTCTTCGAGTGCTGAACTGGGTTGTGAGCAATCTTGATGGCACTCTCATTGTCACAGTAGAGAGGAACATTCTTCTTGTTGACGCCATAGTCCTTGAGAGTTTGCTTCATCCATAGCAATTCGGCACAGCAAGAACCAGCGGCAATATACTCAGCTTCAGCAGTAGATAGTGATACACAGTTCTGTTTCTTCGAGGACCAACAGACCAAAGATCGTCCGAGGAAATGACATGTACCAGATGTTGACTTGCGGTCCACACGATCACCAGCATAGTCAGAGTCAGAATATCCAATGAGATCAAAATCCGAGCCCTTGGGGTACCATTATCCAAGTGTTGGTGTGTGAGCTAGATATCGAAGAATATGCTTCACAACCTTATGGTGTGATTCCTTCGGTGTAGCTTGAAATCGGGCACACACGCAAACACTAAGCATTATATCTGGCCTAGATGCACATAAGTACAATAAAGAACCAATCATGGAGCGGTATACCTTATGATCAAAGTCAATACCATTTTCATCAGTGCACAGATGGCCATTTGTGGGCATAGGAATTTTGACGCCTCTGCAATCTTGCATGCCGAATTTCCTCAGTACATCCTTGAGGTATTTCTCCTGAGATATGAATATGCCATTGCGTTGTTGACGAATTTGAAGACCTAAGAAGAATTTCAACTCTCCCATCATAGACATTTGGTATTCTTCAGTCATCATATAGGCAAATTCATCACTATAACGTTGGTCAGTACAGCCAAAGACAATATCATCAACATATATTTGGCACACAAACAATTCACCATCATAAGATTTAGTGAAAAGGGTAGGGTCAAGTGAACCGGGTTTGAAGCCTTTCGTCATGGGGAATTCCTTCAAAGTATCATACCACGCCCGTGGGGCCTGCTTGAGGCCATAGAGGGCCTTGCTGAGTCTGAAGACTTTGTTAGGATTCTCTGGATCTTCAAAACCTGGGGGTTGAGCAACATATACTTCTTCCTCAAGCTTACCATTGAGGAATGCACTTTTCACATCCATTTGATATAAAGTGATATCATGATGGTTAGCATAAGCAAGTAATATGCGAATAGCCTCAAGTCTAGCAACGGGTGTAAAAGTTTCATCGAAATCAATTCCTTCAACCTGTGTGTAGCCTTGAGCTACAAGCCGTGCCTTATTCCTCACCACAAGGCCATTTTCATCTTGCTTGTTGCGGTAGATCCACTTTGTGCTGATGATATTGTGCTTGCGAGGATCTAGACGTTTGACCAGTTCCCAGACATTGTTGAGCTCAAACTGATGTAATTCTTCTTGCATGTCCTGAATCCACTCTGGCTCCAGAAATGCTTCATCTACCTTAGTGGGCTCTGTAATAGAGACAAAAGCATAGTGCCCACAAAAGTTAGACAAATGTGAAGCTTTTGAGCGTGTGAGAGGACCTGGCGCTTTGATGTCATTGATGATCTTTTCAACTTGCACTTCTTTTGCAATGCGAGGATGAGCTGGTTTCCCTTGAAGAATTTGATTAGCGTTTTCTTCAGCACCATTTTCTTCAGCATTTTCTTCAGGTGCATTAGCTCGACGTTCTTCATGTTCTGGAATGAATTCTTCAGCAGATTCTTCAGTAGGAATGACATCCTCAGTATCCTTGAAGTTGATAGTTTCCTCAGGTGCTAGTTCATCTATCACAGTAGGTAGGTGCTCTCTTTGCGAGCCATTAGTTTCATCGAACCGCACATCTACAGTTTCAACAACCTTATGAAGAACGTTGTTGAAGACTCTGTAGGTGTGCGAGTCCTTTCCGTAACCAAGCATAAAACCTTCATGTGCTTTCGATGCAAATTTTGAGTTGTGATGAGGATCTCTAATCCAACATTTAGCACCGAAGACTTTGAAATAACTTACGTTGGGTTTCTTATTAGTGAGGAGTTCATAGGAAGTCTTCTTGAAGAATTTGTGAAGATATACTTTGTTGATGATGTGGCACGCAGTATCAATTGCCTCAGTCCAGAACCAACGAGGCGTTTTGTATTCATCAAGCATAGTGCGAGCCATCTCAGCAAGAGTCCTATTCTTGCACTCCACAATGCCGTTCTGCTGAGGAGTATAAGGAGCAGATAACTCATGAGTAATACCAAGTTCATCAAGATAGTCATTGAGACCAGAATTCTTGAACTCAGTGCCATTTGTCACTTCTGATGTGCTTGATTTTCACACCAAAGTTGGTTGAAGCCCTCGAGGAAAATCGTTTGAAGACTTCCTGCACTTCATGTTTGTAAGTAACAAGGTGTACCCATGTGTAACGAGAGTAATCATCAACAATAACAAAGCCATATTAAGATGCTTCATTTGAAATAGCAGAATAATGATTAGGACCGAAGAGATCCATGTGAAGCAATTCAAATGGGTGAGTAGTGGTCATGATAGTCTTCATTGGATGCTCTTGTTCATCTTTCCAGCTTCACAGGCTCCGCATAAGTGATCCTTGAGAAATTTGACATTCTCAATGCCAATGACATGCTTCTTCCTCGCAAGCGTGTGCAAATTCCTCATGCCTGCATGACCAAGTCGTCGATGCCAGAGCCAGCCTTCTGAAGCTTTTGCAAGTAAGCACATGGCTGGTTGTGGTCCTGTAGAGAAATCAACAATATACAGGTCTCCTCTCCTAAAGCCTTCGAAGACTTTGGAACTGTCAGCTTCCATAACCACAACACAACGGTACTTGCCAAAGACAACAATCATATCAAGATCACAAAGCATTGAGACAGACATAAGGTTGTATCCTAAGGACTCAACAAGCATGACTTTGTCCATGTGTCGATCCTTTGTGATCGCAACCTTACCTAGACCCAATACCTGACTTTTGCCTTTGTCAGCGAAGATGATATGCTTCAGATGCGACGGAGATAATGGAGCATCCGTCAATAGATTCTTGTCACCATTCATGTGGTTTGTACATCCACTATCGAGGACCCACTCAGTGGCTTTGGGTTGATCATCCTGCAGATGAATTAGTGCAGCTTACAAACTCATATACTTCATCAGTGAAGAATATGACATCAATTCATCAGATCAATTTCATCAAGTAAAAGAACAGATAAAGCAATATGAGGACGTGAGAAATGAAAGTTCATTTCTTCATGATTAGCCTGCGTCCTATCAAGCATACTCAGGTCTCCAGCAAATTCTTCAGACGATTACGTACGTCTGGAGACCTGACCCTGCAGAAGAGATTAGTTCTTTTTCTTCACCAACGACATCTGAAGGGGTGGCAAAGAGTTCATCATTCTGCGAGCTCCATACGAGAAGGATGGCATAGAAGCCAGTCCATTTCGTTTCACATAAGAAGGGTTAGAGTAAGCATAAGAGTAAGCAGAGAAATTCTTCGAGGACTTATGGACATATTGATTTGAAAAATAATGCACATATCCATAATCCTTAGATCTTCCCTACAAAACAGACGGGTTAGCACGATGATGTTCATATGAGGACTTTGATCCCTTTGAGGAATATGATCCATGCGAGGAGTTTGGTCCGTATGAGGACTTGGATCCATATGAAGAATTTGGTCCATATGAAGAATTTGATCTGGGGTTCCTATTCTTCACAGGTGGCGTCATGATGACATTCACCTGAAGATTTTCAAGGCATCTTTTGGGAACCCATATTTTCTTCATAGGAGGACCGTTCCTGCAGTTAGTGCCAACATATCTAGCAAATACTTCACCATTCTGATTTTTGAACAGTTTATAGTTGGAGTCAAATGACTCATCATCATAACAAGGAGATTCACATGCAAATCCAGATAAGTTAGATGGATCAACTGGAGGTCCCTTTGCAGCAACCCATGCAGTTTTGGGGTACTGCTCAGGCTTCCAATATGTACCATCAGCATTGCGTTTCCTCTCAAAGGCAATATCCTCTTTCCTAGGGTTCCTGTTGAGGATCTGCTTTTAAGCACATCACAAAGAGTCTGATGCCCTTTGAGGCTTTTGTACATGCCTATCATGTACAATTCCTTCAGCCCTGCATCATCAGTGATACTAGCAATGTCCTTAGATGAGGAATTAGTAATAGCAGAGGCATGTGAAGAATTTGAAACATTAGCAGCATTTGAAGCTCAGGTGAAGAATTAGCAGATTCACGTTCAATGCATTTCAAACATGGAGGAACAAATTCTTCCTGAGAAGAGTTGATTTGTTGAGCAAGTAATGAATCGTGCTCCTTTTGAAGATCTGCATAACACACTCTTAACTTCTCAAGGTCTTGCTTTCTTTGAAGAAATTCATAAGAAAGCTTCTCATGATCCGATAAGAGAGTGTTATGATGACTTTGAAGATTGTCAAGCTTGGACTGAAGTCTCTGAAGATTTTCAGTCAAAGTTTCAGTGCGATCCATTTCTTCACCCAACATATCATCACTTTTGTCTAGCATGTTTTGAACCTTTTCTAAAGACATTTGTTGTTTTATAGCAATCTTAGCAAGTTTAGAATAGTTGGGCTTAAGGTTTTCATCAGATTCATCATCACTAGATTCAGAGGAGGTATTTTTGAGTACCTTGGCACCCTTTGCCATGAAGCAATAGGTGGGAGCGTAGTCATCATCACTTTCATCAGCATTGTTGGTGAGGTCATTATCTTAGGTGTTGAAGATAGACTTGCTGACGAATGCACTAGCGAGAGCTAGGCTCGCCACTCCGGATTCGGACTCCTCAGATGTCTCCTCTTCCTCATTCTCTTCAGATTCAGCCTGAGAGTCCATTTCCTTGCCAATGATTGCCCTAGCCTTCTTGGAGCTGCTCTTCTTGATGTATGAAGACTTTGAGGATTTTGATGATGAAGATTTTGTGGATTTCTTCTTTTTCTTCGCATCATCAGAACTGTAATCCTTGTATTTCTTCCTCTTTGATTCCTTTTCCCACTGAGGACACTCTTGAATGAAATGTCCAGGTTTCTTGCATTTGTGACAGAGCCTCTTCTTGTAGTCACTGGATGAGGAATCATTGCTCCTTGAGGATCTTCCAAGGCGACCACGTCTTGAGAACTTTTGGAACTTCTTCACGAGCAGTGCTAGATCATGGGTTAGTTCTTCAGGATCACCAAGGCTGCTACCAGAGTCTTCATCTTCGGATTCAGATACTGCCTTGGCCTTCAGTGCACGTGATCTGCCATAGCTAGTACCATAGAGATCTCTTTTTTCAGCTAGTGGGAACTCATGAATATTTAGCCTCTCGAGAATATCAGCGTGATCAAGTGACTTGTAATCAGCACGTTCTTGTGTCATCAATGCCAGAGTGTCAAATGAGGAATCAAGCAATCTCAGCAATTTCTTCACCACCTCATGGTCAGTGATGTCAATGGCACCAAGTGCTTGAAGCTCATTTGAGATGTCAGTGAGGCGATCAAAGGTTTGTTGAACATTTTCATTGTCGAGTCTTTTGAAGCGGTTGAAGAGATTGCAAAGAACATCAACTCAAGAGTCATGCTGTGTTGAGACTCCTTCATTTACTTTGGACAACCTGTCCCAGATAAGCTTCGATGTCTCCAAAGCACTCACTCTGCCATACTGTCCTTTGCTCAGATGGCCACATATGATATTCTTCGCTCGAGAGTCGAGTTGCTTGAATCTCTTCACATCAGCAGCATTCAGAGAAGGTGTGACTGAGGGAACACCATTTTCCACAACATACCAGAGATCGTTATCAATTTCCTCAAGATGCATTCGCATCTTATTCTTCCAGTAGGGGTAGTCCGTCCCATCGAAGGTAGGACACCCAGCAGAGACCTTGATCATACCTGCGGTCGACATAACTAAAACTCTAGGTGGTTAAACCAAAGTCACACAGAACAAGGGAGTACCTTGCTCTGATACCAATTGAAAGTGCGTTATATCGACTAGAGGGGGGTGAATAGACGATTTTTATGAAATTCTTCACTGAGGAATTTGCCGGTGAGGAAATTCCTTAGCGAAGAACTACTAGCAGCGGAATAAGTACTCAACAGTAAACATAACAGAATACAAGCATAGTCATCATGATGAAATGAAGACAGGCACAGACTACAGAAAGCGTAAGCACAGGATAACACAGGATGAAGACAGTCAGACTGAAGAAATTGAACTGAGGAAATTGAGAAAATCTTCAGTCAAAGTCTTCAAACACAGATATGAACAAGCACACAACTCAATTATGAGGAAATGAAAGAGTTGAGGAAATGGAACCAGTAAGCTTGGTGAAGACAATGATTTGGTAGACCAGTTCCAACTGTTGTCTCAGTTGTACGTCTGGTTGGAGCGGTTGAGTATTTAAACTCGAGGACACACAGTCCCAGACACCCAGTCCTGAACACGCAGCTTAGGACACCCAGTCCTCACCGTATTCTCCTTGAACTAAGGTCACACAGACCTCATCCAATCACTCGTGGTAAGTCTTCAGGCGACTTCCAAACCTTCACAAACTCGGTCAGTCGGTGATCCACAATTCCTCTTGGATGCTCTAGACCATGATGCCTAACCATCTGGAAGAAGCACAGTCTTCAAAGGTAACAAGCGTCGGATCCATGCAGGATCAATCTCTTCAGTGATGCTCAATCACTTGGGGTTTGTAGGTGTTTGGGTTTTGGGTTTTTCCTCACTTGATGATTTTCGCTCAAAGTCCTCGGAGGATGGGTTGCTCTCAAATGACAAGTGTCAGTTTCTCTCGGAGCAGCCAACCAGCTAGTGGTTGTAGGGGGCGGCTATTTATAGCCTAGGGAGCAGCCCGACATGATAAGACATAAATGCCCTTCAATGCTATGACCGTTAGGTGGATAGATATTTTGGGACAACTGGCGCATAGCACAGCAACGGTCGGAATTTTGAGTAGCAAAATCCTCAGGGCTATCATGTTCCTCACTGTGTAGGCAATCCGCACTGGCGAATTCCTAACTCCTCAGTCAGAGAAAATTCCTTAGAGACCAGAAGAACTTCGTCTCTATCACTAAAAAATATGACTGGACTGTATGAGATTTCCAATGGCTTCACTCGAACGGATTGATAGGTGTAGGATTTTGAGTTGAGCATCACGTAGAAATTTTTCCTTAGTATTTCCTCGACCCCCTTTAATAGTACGGTGTTTCCTATGACTCAAGAAAGAGAAAATGAAACTACGAAAACAAAAGTCTTCACACTTCATGTTCCTCGAATGAATACCAAGTCTTCAAGGTCACACCAATTTCTTCACTTTCAAAGTCTTCAGAAAGACTTCAGAAATCCGAAGTCTTCAGTCAAAGAACTTCATTTTTAGGGGTCGACTTTCTCTGTAAATATCAAACTCCTCATAGACTTATAGACCTGTGTACACTCACAAACGCATTAGTCCTCATAGAATCAGACCAAAGTTCCTATCTACCGGAGAAAATAAGAATAAATTGTTTGTAGGGTACGAAACCACCTCAAAGCTATTCTTTCCATTCGATCTATTCAAGAGTTCATACTAAAATAACACAAAGCTATTCTTTCTATTCGATATATCCTAGAGTTCGTACTAAAATAACACCAAAGAAAATTCATATTCATAGTACTCAATCCAACATGAAGAATTTCAAAGAGTGCCCCAAGATTTCTAGCAGAGAAATAAAGACAAGAACGTGCATCAACTCCTATACATAGATTAACCAATGTCACCTCGGGAATCCGCGAGTTGAGTGCCAAAACATATATCAAGTGAATCAATACGATACCCCTTTGTCACCACGAGTATTCAATTGCAAGACATATATCAAGCGTTCTCAAATCTATAAAAGTATTCAATCCGATAACAACGAAATCTCAAAGGTAAAAACTCAATTCAGCACAACAAGATAGAGAGGGGAAAACACCATATGACCCGACTATATTAACAAAGCCCGCGATACATCAAGATTGTGACATCTCAAGAACACGAGAGAGAGAGAGAGAGAGAGATTGAACACATAGATACTGGTACAAACCCTCAGCCCCGAGGGTGGACTACTCCCTCCTAATCTTGGTAGCCGCCAGGATCATGAAGATGGCCACCGGAGATGATTCCCCCTCCGGCAGGGTGCCGGAAAGGGTCTAGATTGGTTTTCGATGGCTACAGAGCCTTGCAGCGGCAGAACTTCTGATCTAGGTTAACCCTGAGGGTTTATGGAATTATTGGGAATTTATAGGGTAAAGAGGGGGTGTGGGAGGCCACCGAGGTGGGCACAACCCACCTGGGCGCGCCTGCCCCCCAGGTGCTTCTCTGGCCCATCCTGGGTGTTCTAGTCCATAAAAAATCTCCTAAAAGTTTCGCGGTGTTTGGACTTCGTTTGATATTGATTTCCTACGATGTAAAAAACAAGCAAAAACAACAACTAGCACTGGGTCAATAGGTTAGTCCCCAAAAATGATATAAAGTTGCTATAAATGATTGTAAAACATCCAAGAATGATAATATATCAGCACGAATACTTCATAAATTATAGATACGTTGGAGTAGTATGACCAGTTTATGGTTTCTCCTTGTTTTTGAGTTTCACAGAAAAGGAATATCAAATGGAGTCCAAACGAAATAAAACTTTTGCGACGATTTTTCTTGGACTAGAAGACACATGTAGGACTTAGAGTCCAAGTCAAAGAAGCCCCGAGGAGACGACAAGCCAGGGGGCGCACCCCAGGGGGGCGCCCCTAGGGCTTGTGGCCCCCTTGAAGACCCCTTGACCCCCTACCTTGGCCTACAAATTCCCAAATATTCCCAAACCCTCAGAGGCATCCACGAAAATACTTTTCTGCCGTCGCAACCTTCAGTTCCCGTGAAATCCCATCTTGGGGCCTTTTTCAGCGATCTGCCGAAGGGGGATTCGATCACGGAGGGCATCTACATCAATCCTATTGCCCTTCAGATGAAGCGTGAGTAGTTGACCTCAGATCTCCGGGTCCATAGCAAGTAGCTAGATGGCTTCTTCTCTCTCTTTGATCTTCAATACCATGTTCTCCTTGATGTTCTTGGAGATCTATCCGATGTAATCTTCTTTTGCAGTGTGTTTGTCGAGATCTGATGAATTGTGGATTTATGATCAGTTTATCTATGAATATTATTTAAATCTTCTCTGAATTCTTATATGCATGATTTGATATCTTTGTATTTCTCTTCGAATTATCGGTTTGGTTTGGCCAGCTAAATTGGTATTTCTTGCAATGGGAGAGGTGCTTAGTTTTGGGTTCAATCCTATGGTGTCCTCACCTAGTGAAAAAGTAGGGCTAGCAAGCCACGTATTTGTATTGATATCATCAAGGATAAAAAAGATGGGGTTTTCATCATATTGCTTGAGTTTATCCCTCTACATCATGTCATCTTACTTAAGGCGTTACTCTGTTATTTATGAACTTAATACTCTAGATGCATGCTGGATAGCGGCCGATGTGTGGAGTAATAGTAGTAGATCCAGGCAGGAGTCGGTGTACTTGACACATACGTGATGCCTATATGCATAATCATTGCCTTGGATATCGTCATAACTTTGCGCTTTTCTATCAATTGCTCGACGGTAATTTGTTCACCCATTGTATTATTTGCCTTCAAGAGAGAAGCCTCTAGTGAAACCTATGGCCCCCGGGTCTATTTTCCATCATATATTTTCAGATCTATAAAACAAAAAAACCCAGAAATATCCCACTGTAATTTATTTACTTTTACGTTTTAGCAATCTTTTATACCTATCTCTATCAGATCTCATCTTTGCAATTGACCGTGAACGGATTGACAACCCCTTTATCATGTTGGGTGCAAGTGTTTGATTCTTTGTGCAGGTGCATAGATTGGAGACTTGCTTGTACCTCCTACTGGATTGATACCTTGGTTCTCTAACTGAGGGAAATACTTATCTCTACTTTCCTGGATCACCCTTTCCTCTTCAAGGGAAAAACCAGTGCAAGCTCAAGAAGTAGCAGAGTTCCAATCATAAGTGCATATGATCCAAGTAGAGAAAGTATGTTAGCTCATGCCTCTTCCTCATATAAAGTTGCAATAATGATCACCGATCTAGTTATCGATCACCTAGGGACAAATGACTTTCTTGTGTGACAAAAGCTATCTACTTTTATTTTCTCGCAATTTATTCATAGTTTTATTCTTGCAAAGTACTCATAGTTTATTCTTGCAAAATAGTTCCATACTTGTTTTAGGTAAAGCAAACGTCAAGTGTGCGTAGATTTGTATCGGTGGTCGATAGAACTTGAGGGAATATTTTTTCTACCTTTAGCTCCTTGTTGGGTTCGACACTTATATTTATCGAAAAAGGCTACAAACGATCCCCTATACTTGAGGGTTATCAAGACCTTTTTCTTGCGCCGTTGCCGGGGAGAGATAGCGTGGGGTGAATATTCTCTTATGTGCTTGTTTGCTCTATCACTAAGTAGTTTTTATTTTTTTGTTCTAAGTTGTTCTCTATCTTTATTTATGGATATGGAACACGAAACACCAAAAAATTGTTGAACTTGCTACTCATGGAGATGGGGAACCTCCTAAAACCCTCGATGCTCGCTATGTGAAAAATATTATGCACTACTTCGATAATCCTGAGAAAACCCCATTCAACTTTATAATGGGAGACACATTGGATCAACATGAATACTTGGATTATCGCTTGACACAAAAAGGGACAACTGTTATGGGATCAAATTGATATGTTGCATTGGCATTCTTGGAATTTATGCCAGAGATATGATTATACTTGTTGCTCTAGGATGAAGGCTTGACACCTTCCCTTTTCCGTGAATTTAGCGATAATGAAACCTTGGCTTCTTATGCTAATGGTAGATATGATTATTATGATGTGGCACGAATAGAAGAATTTGTTGCTTTTAAGGGTGCTTATGAAATTGAATCTTTGTTTGAAAAGTATGAAGATTATGATGATGTTGATTACAGACCTGAATTTTTGCTCTATCACTTAAATATTTCTATGAGAATTATAAATACAATTATGATATTGATATATTTATTGAGAAAGTCTCCGCTGTCCAAGAAGAGACTAATATTTTACAGGAATCTATGGAAGAAGAAATTGATGAAACTATGAGCTCATTGGATGAAAAAGATGATGATGAGACCGAAGAACAAAAGGAGGAAGAGTGGATTAGCTACCCGTGCCCCCCTTCTAATGAGTGTAACTCTCCAACCCATGCATTTTTTAATGCCCCTTCATTCTTACCAAAGTATGAATACTATGATAATTGCTATGATCCATTGGATTCGTTTGAAATATCCCTTCTTGATGAACTGATGCTTGCTATTCTTGTGGCCAAGATGCCAATATGAATTATGCTTATGGAGATAAACTTGCTATAGTTCCTTATGTTAAGAATGAAATTGTTGCTATTGCACCCATACATGATAGTCCAATTATCTTTTTGAATTCTCCAAACTACACTATGTGGGAGAAGTTTGCTATTCTTAAGGATTACATCGATGGGTTTCCTTTTACCATTTCACATGATAATTTTGATGAATATTGTCGCGGGATGTCCGCGGCCACCTATTGGACCGGGTGGCCGCTTGTTGGTTCGGTAGGGGGACGACGCGTTGCACAAAGAGCAGACCAACGTACGGCAGCGCGACAGAGAGGACACAAGCGATTTACCCAGGTTCGGGCCACCGCGAGCCGTAAGACCCTACTCATGCTTTAGCGGATTGATGGTGGAATGAATGTGGTGGTGCATAGTACACTTTCCTGACAGGGTTTGCCTTGGGGCCATAGTGACTACACACGTATGGTGGCTTGGGTGTATCAACTTTCCAACCTTCTAACCCCTCCTACGAGTGCCATGGGCCTCCTTTTATAGATTAAGGGGTCAACACAATGGCAAAGTGGTCATCATCCACTGATATGATAGCAAACAGTGCTATCATACCTAACGCTGCAGGCTTACAGGCTGCATTAAATGCGTCGCTAAGTGTCACATCACTGGTCACCCGGCAAGGCCTGCCAGGCTATCTTTCCAGCTCTGCGCCTGTTCCCTTGACAAGTTGCAGGACGGGTGTCATCTATAGGCTTCTTCTGTAGGAAATGGCTGCCATGTGGTGAATGGCTGCCACTTAATCATCTCGCGGCTTGACACCGCACTGATTGACGACGTGGGTCGTTCTTGAGTGGTTGGTGGGGTGGTTCGGCCCCCGCGAGCCCCGGCAGGTTCTGCCGGGAGCCTCGGTTGCTTGCTTCTGGTGGTGGCCTCACCCCATACCGGGCTCGCCTGCCCGGCAAGGGAGGCCCTTCTCTTGCCTATATCTTGCTCCTTAGGCTTGATCTTGGTCCCTATGAGTTGCATGTTGGTTCTTCAAATCTCTTGGTTCTTCAATCACTGACTTGGGTTGGTGCTTCAATCTTGATCTCGTGCCTATGCGTAGTCTGGCAACAGACCCAGGGTTTGTTGCACCGAAAAATATTATATGCATGTGCTTGATGCTCCTACTTACAATTATTATGAGAGAGGAACTACATCTCCGCCTCTCTATGTTTCCAACACGATAAAATTCCAAGAATCTGCTTACGCTATGTATTGGCATTTACATGATGTGCATGAATTGTTCTTGGATGACATGTCGATGCATAGGAAGAGAGCTAGACTTCATCATTGCATGATATATGTTGCTTTTTGCTCACTACTAAATTACAAATCATTGTTGATTAAAATTGGGTTTGACATACCTTGGGATCCGGGTGGATCGATTACTTGAGTACTCTATGCCTAGCTTAATGGCTTTAAAGAAAGCGCTGCCAGGGAGACAACTCGGATGTTTTGGAGAGTCATTTGATTCTGTTGCGTTCTTTTATAAAGTTTAAAAACAAAAGAGATATAGAGGGGGACTTAAAACTTTACAAAAGGAAAAGTGAAAGTGAGAAGGACGAGCACTGTGGAAGCGGGGGCATGCCTTGAACTTTGTCCATGCCCATGGAAACTTTGTGAATCTTGATTTATAGAAACTTTAAAAAAATTATCCCCTTATACAAATCCATTGTATTATAAAAATAATGTGCCAAGATTTGCCTTTAGGATGATTAGATTGCTGGTTGGTATGTGCGGTGCAAAAACAAAAACTTTGGCTGTAGTGCGTGAGTTTACATCTTTTACCAGAACATCAAAAGTTTTTGAAACTTTTACACAGTATTGCTGTGCAAATTTTATATTTTGTCCTAATTGTTCAGAATTTTTGGAGTAACAAAAGTATGGTCAATGTTCAAAGTACTACAGACTGTCTTGTTTAAGACATATTCTGTTTTTGATGCATTGTTTTGTTTGTTTTGATGAAACTATCGATTCTATCAGTGGTATAAGCCACGGAGAAGTTATAATACAATAGCTACAATGCAAAAAAATATGAATGGGTTTGCAACAGTACTTAAAGTAGTTATTTTCTTTATTATACTAACGGATCTCACCAGTTTCCTGTTAAGTTTTGTGTGGATGAAGTGTCCAAAGATCGAGGAGGTCTCGATATGAGGAGAATTAGGAGAGGCAAGAGTTCAAGCTTGGGGATGCTCACGGCACACCAAATAAATATTCAAGGAGACTCAAGCGTCTAAGCTTGGGGATGCCCCGGAAGGCATCCCATCTTTCTTCAACAAGTATCAGTATGATTTTGTTTTCGTTTCATTCATGTGAATATGTGTAAATCTTGGAGAGTCTTTTGTGTTTAGTTTTCATTTTTCTTTTATGCACCATTCGGGTATGAGATAGTCCATGGTCGATTTATAGAGTGCTCATTGCACTTCACTTATATCTTTTGAGTATGGTGATACGTCTCCAATGTATCTATAATTTTTGATTGTCCCATGGCATTATATTATCTGTTTTCGATGTTTTATATGCATTAATATGCTATTTTATATTATTTTTGGGACTAACCTATTAACCTAGAGCCCAGTGCCAGTTCCTGTTTTTCCCTGTTTTTGAGTTTCGCGGAAAAGGAATACCAAACGGAGACCAAACGAAATGAAACCTTTGCGATGATTTTTCTTGGACCAGAAGCAAACCAGGAGAGTTGGAGATGAAGTCGGAGGAGCCACGAGGTGGCCACAAGGACAGAGGGCACGCCCAGGGGGGTGGGGCACGCCCAGGGGGGGTAGGGCACGCCCCCACCCTTGTGGGCCCCCGTGTATCCTTACCTAATTCTTTCGCCTATATATATTACCAAATATCCCCAAACCACCAGAGGCATCCACGAAGACACTTTTCCACCGCCGCAACCTTCTATACCTGTGAGATCCCATCTAGGGACCTTTTCCGTCACCCTGCCGGAGGGGGATTTGATCACGGAGGGCTTCTACATCAACTTTATTGCCCTTCTGATGAAGCATGAGTAGTTTACCTTAGACCTACGGGTCCATAGCTTGTAGCTAGATGGCTTATTCTCTCTTTGATTCTCAATACCATGTTCTCCTCGATGTTCTTGGAGATCTATTCGATGTAATACTTTTTTGCGATGTGTTTGCCGAGATCGGATGAATTGTGGTTTTATGATCCGCTTATCTATGAATATTATTTGAATCTTCTCTGTATTCTTTTATGCATGATTTGATATCTTTGTAATTCTCTTCGAACTATCGGTTTGCTTTGGCCAACTAGATTGTTTTTTTTCAATGGGATAAGTGATTAGCTTTGGGTTCAATCTTGCGGTGTCCTTTCGCAGTGACATTAGGGGCAGCAAGGCACATATTGTATTGTTGCCATCGAGGACAAAAAGATGGGGTTTTCATCATATTACTTGAGTTAATTCATCTACATCATGTCATCTTACTAAATGTGTTACTTTGTTCTTCATGAACTTAATACTGTAGATGCAGGCAGGAGTCAGTCGATGTGTGGAGTAATGGTAGTAGATGCAGAATCATTTCGATCTAATTTACATGGACATGATGCCTATATTCATGATCATTGCCTTAGATATCATCATAACTTTGCGCTTCTCTATCAATTGCTCGGCAGTAATTTGTTCACCCATCGTATTATTTGCTATCTTGAGAGAAGCCTCTAGTGAAACCTATGGACCCCTGATATGTCTCCAACATATCTATAATTTTTGATTGTCCCATGCTATTATATTATCTGTTTTGGATGTTAATGGGCATTATTTTACACTGCTATATTATTTTTGGGACTAACCTATTAACCGGAGGCCCAACCCAAATTGCTATTTTTTTTGCCTATTTTAGTGATTCGTAGAAAAGGAATATCAAATGGAGTCCAAATGGAGTGAACCTTCGGGAGTGTTATTTTTGGAACAAACGTGATCCAGGGGACTTGGAGTGGACGTCAAGAAACAATCGAGGAGGCCACGAGGCAGGGGGACGCGCCCTCCACCCTCGTGGGCCCCTCATTGCTCCACCGACCTACTTCTTCCTCCTATATATATATCCATATACCCCGCAAACATCCAGGAGCACCACGAAACCCTATTTCCACCGCCACAACCTTATGTACCCAAGAGATCCCATCTTGGGGCCTTTTCCGGAGCTCCGCCGGAGGGGGCATTGATCACGGAGGGCCTCTACATCAACTCCATGGCCCCTCCAATGATGTGTGAATAGTTTGCTTCGGACCTTCGGTTCCATAGCTAGTAGCTAGATGGCTTCTTCTCTCTCTTCGGATCTCAATACAAAGTTCTCCTCGATTCTCTTGGAGATCTATTCGATGCAATCTTCTTTTGCGGTGTGTTTGTCGACATCCGATGAATTGTGGGTTTATGATAAAGTCAGTCTATGAACAATATTAGAATCTTCTCTGAATTCTTTTATGTATGATTGGTTTATCTTTGCAAGTCTCTTCGAATTATCAGTTTGGTTTGGCCGACTAGATTGATCTTTCTTGCAATGGGAGAAGTGCTTAGCTTTGGGTTCAATCTTGCGGTGCTCGATTCTAGTGACAGAAAGGGAAATGACACGTATTGTATTATTGCCATCGAGGATAAAAATATGGGGTTTACATCATATTGCATGAGTTTATCCCTCTACATCATGTCATATTGCTTAAGGCGTTACTCTGTTCTTATGAACTTAATACTCGAGATGCATGCTGGATAGCGGTCGATGTGTGGAGTAATAGTAGTAGATGCAGGTAGGAGTCGGTCTACTTGTCACGGACGTGATGCCTATATACATGATCATGCCTAGATATTCTCATAATTATTCACTTTTCTATCAATTGCACGACAATAATTTGTACACCCACCGTAATACTTATGCTATCTTGAGAGAAGCCACTAGTGAAACCTATGGCCCCCTGGTCTATTCTCCATCATCCAAGTTTCCAATATATTTTATTTTTCAATCTTTACTTTCAACCTATATCATAAAAATACCAAAAATATTTATCTTATTATTATTATCTCTATCATATCTCACTCTTGCAAGTGGCCGTGAAGGGATTGACAACCCCTTTATTGCGTTGGTTGCGAGGTTCTTATTTGTTTGTGTAGGTACGAGGTGACTCGCGCGTGGTCTCCTACTGGATTGATACCTTGGTTCTCAAAAACCGAGGGAAATACTTACGCTGCTTTACTGCATCACCCTTTCCTCTTCAAGGGAAAACCAACGCAGTGCTCAAGAGGTAGCAAGAAGGATTTTTGGCGCCGTTGCCGGGGAGATCTACGCCAAGTCAAGACATACCAAGTACCCATCACAACTCTTATCCTTCGCATTACATTATTTGCCATTTGCCTCTCTTTTTCCTCTCCCCCACTTCACCCTTGCCGTTTTATTCACCCTCTTTTCCATTTGCCTTTTTCCGCTTGCTTCGTCGTTATGGCTAGTACTTTATCTGCTCCTTTGTCTCCCGAGAATGAAGTTCTTAATTTTAAACAAAGGGAGGGAGAAAATCTAAAAGATGCTTGGTAGAAAATTTGATATGCGCAAAATAGATCTACTAGGAAGCAATCTACTTTCGTTCTTCTTCGCAATTTTTATGTAGGCATCACTCCTTGTGTCGGTGTCAAAACCGGCGGATCTCGGGTAGGGGGTCCCGAACTGTGCGTCTAAGGCGGATGGTAATAGGAGGCAGGGGACACGATGTTTTACCCAGGTTCGGGCCCTCTTGATGGGGGTAAAACCCTACGTCCTGCTTGATTATTCTTGATAATATGAGTAGTACTAGAGTTGATCTACCACGAGATCGGAGAGGCTAAACCCTAGAAGCTAGCCTATGGTATGATTGTATGTTCTTCTACGGACTAAAACCCTCCGGTTTATATAGACACCGGAAGGGGCTAGGGTTACACAAGGTCGGTTACAAAGGAGGAGATATACATATCCGTATTGCCTAGCTTGCCTTCCATGCCAAGTAGAGTCCCATCCGGACACGGGACGAAGTCTTAAATCTCGTATCTTCATAGTCCGACAGTCCGGCCAAAGGATATAGTCCGGCTGTCCGGACACCCCCTAATCCAGGACTCCCTCAGTAGCCCCTGAACCAGGCTTCAATGACGATGAGTCCGGCGCGCAATGTTGTCTTCGGCATTGCAAGGCGGGTTCCTCCCCCGAATACACCACAGAAGAGTTTGAATACAAGGATAGTGTCCGAGCCTGCAAAATAAGTTCCGCATACCACCGTAGAGAGAATAATATTTCCAAAAAACTAATCTACTGACACGTTTGGGCAGCATGACATCACGCCACGACCCGGTAATTATTTGAACCGTTTTTCTTTAACCAGCCCCGCACATAACGCGAGGCGGTTTCCTGACACGTCTTGTCAAAGCAGAGATAGTGCTCCCCTTAATACGGGATTCTCATCAATACGGACGTGGGTAACCCAACCGCGCCATCAATTACGGTGCTCGGGGGATAAGCGAGTTTTACCAGGCTAGTGGGGGCACATAGTTTAGTCCGCCCTTATAAAGGGATAACATCTCACCTTTTTCTACCCACGCCTTCTTCCTCCTTGCTCATCCATTCTCGCACAATCGAGATCTCGCGCCCAAGTCCACATCCTTCTCCTCAACTCTCTCCAAACATGTCCGGAGCGGGAGGCAAGTGGATGGCCTCCTCCGTCATGGAGGGACACATCAAAAAGTTATGTGGAGCCGGATAGTTAGCCGCAGATATCGCGCACCGGCTGCCAGCCGCGGGGCAGATCGTCCCTACCCCGTAACCTCATGAAAGGGTGGTTTTCCTCCCCCACTTCGTCCCCGGACTGGGGTTTCCCCTCCATCCATTCGTCCGCAGCCTCATGTTCTATTATGGGCTGGACTTTCATGATCTGGCCCCGAATTTCATCCTCAACATCTCGGCATTCATCATCGTGTGCGAGGCTTTCCTCCGCATCCGGCCCCACTTCGGCTTATGGCTGAAGACCTTAAATATCAAGACGAAGGTAGTAGGCGGCCAACAAGCGGAATGCAGCGGAGCCATGGTGGGAAAAATGCCCAACGTTACATGGCTCGAGGGCTCCTTCATGGAGACCATAAAGGGGTGGCAATCGGGGTGGTTCTACATCACCGAGCCGCGCGACACCAACTGGGTGGCGGCCCCCGAGTTTCGATCCGGAATCCCCACGCGGCTTACTTCTTGGAAGGAGAAGGGCCTGTCCTGGGGTTCATCGGTGGAGCTGGACGGACTCTAGAAATGTATCCGGAACATGACAAGCAAAAAACTTAAGCTTGTCAACATAGTCCAGGTTGTGCTCTTCCGCCGGATCCTCCCGTGTCAACAACGGGCTTTCAACTTATGGGAGTTCAACCCGGCCTAGCACCAGATTCTAAGCGAGCTCTTCGACACGATGCATAAGGACATCTGGAAGGTGATGTTCAAGGGCACCGAGGTCCCTCCATCTCTTACCGAGGACCGCAGGCTAAGCGCGAAGCGCCATGCGAATCCGGTAAGTTCTGTACATCTGGCTGGGTATTTATTTCCCATAGCTTAACCATGTGCGGGGTCTGAGCTCCCATGCCTTTGATAGGACTGGGTGGAGGAATCAGAGCAGATTAACTGTCCGGCCCAACTGCCCGAAGACCCTGCGGACGCTCTCCTGATGGAGATGCGGACTCTGGCTCCTTATGAGGTGCTGGATAAGACCAAGAAGAAGGCCAAGGGAACCCGAAAGAGTTCCCGGTGCTAGGTGGTATCGGACTCATCGTCAAATAACTTCGAGACGCACTCCTCCCATGAAAACGAGGAGAAGGATGATGAAGACTCTCCCCCTCCAGCCGGGGGAGACAAGAAAAGGAAGGCCTCCCCAATCGGGGAGGCCGAAGGGTCCAAGAAGGGAAGGACTCTCCTTCCGGACTGTTCCACCACTGCCGCCGACCGCGAAGACGAGTGGCTGCTCAGGGCCAAGCCCCTGGCGAGATCGTAAGTATTCAGATACCAGAGTAACTCATAGCATACTTTTGTTGCACTACTTCTCCTAACATCGAATATGATTATGCAGTCCGCCCCAAGCCCGTATCGACGTATCATCGTCGGACGGTTACTTGGACTCGTCGGACATGGACAGTGATACACTTCCAACCGCCACCTATCCTGGCCCTACAGACAACGCCGAGGTACTGTCTCAAGGGGCACCGAGCCGGGGGGAGACAGTCCCGGAGGCGCCTCAAGGAGACCTCCGGACTCCAGGAGCAAAGGGAGCAAGGCTCCTAGGGGCTCCAAGTCCAGCCCGCAGCCGGAAACTGCGCCGGAACCTCCAGTGGTTCCGGACTCGGGCAGGCGGCCCCCTTCCAAGAGGGGCAAGCCGTCCGCGCCGGTGACCTCTGTCCATCCAGAGGCACTGGACGAACTACTGGGAGCGCTTACCAGCGCTTCCATCGACGAAGAGCACCGCACTATTATGAGTGTGGTGCTCAAGAAGGTTCAGTCCGCCAAGAGCGGACTGACTGAAGCCTGTACCAGCCTTCTAACAGGCTTTGAGGTAAGTATAAAATATAGGAAAAATATTACCGCATAGACAGTAGCCCCTGATGCTCTGTTTGGTTTTCACAAAGAAAAGCTGAATAGAGGATCGAATAATATCTGCATGAGTCTAATATAAGTATGTCTGTATGTGTATGCAGGCTGCGCTGCTGACCTCTGCTGCACTGACTACGAAGGTCACCGCACTGAAGCAAGACTTCGAGCGGTCCGAGAAAGAGCTCGGCCTTGCCAAGAGGCAGATCGAGGAGAACAAGGGTAAGTAGTACCTTGTCTATATAAAAAATAAAATGTGGTTGCGAACTGACAGGATCATCATGAATGTGCCAGGAGGCACGAACGAAGTGGCAATCCTGAAGCAAGCATTGGCCGAGGCCGAGAACAAAGCGGCCAAGGAGCGCACCGAGCGGGAGAGACAAGAGGCACGGGTGGGCGAGGTGCAGCAAGAGCTCCAGGCTCTCGTGAAGAAACACGAGACTTTGGAGCTTGACTCGAAGATGCGATAGTCCGAGCTTGCCGCGGCCCTTGAGAGCACCAAGCAGGCCAAGGACGAAGCCCAAAAGGACCTCCAAGAAATTGAGGCGATGAGGAAGATAGCGGCGGGTAAGGCATTCAATATGCAAAGCAAGCATGTGAAAGTAAATTACTTGTTACTTACCCGAATTCGGAGCTCTCTAGGAGCATTTACAGATTTGCCCCTCAGCGTGTTGGATGCCGCGAAGTTTTACCAGGCTGAGGAGGGAAGCTCAACGGAGAAGTTGTTCTGGTCTTAGTATATTGGGACCGAACACCGGGTGCCTATGAGCGACCAGCTGAAGCAACTGGTCGAGCTGCACAAGGCGGCCGAACAGGCCATGAGGGGCTTTATAGTCCGGATGTGGCCTAGCGACTCCCTTCCCAACAGCTATTTCGGCCTAGTGAGGCAGCTTGTAGATGCCTGCCCGTGGCTGGAGGTCATAAAGCGGTCCATCTTCATCGAAGGTGCACGCCGGGCTTTTGCCCGTGCGAAGGTGCACTGGGCCAAGATGGACACTGTCGGTGTCAAAACCGGCGGATCTCGGGTAGGGGGTCCCGAACTGTGCGTCTAAGGCGGATGGTAATAGGAGGCAGGGAACACGATGTTTTACCCAGGTTCGGGCCCTCTTGATGGAGGTAAAACCCTACGTCCTGCTTGATTTATTCTTGATGATATGAGTATTACAAGAGTTGATCTACCACGAGATCGGAGAGGCTAGACCCTAGAAGCTAGCCTATGGTATGATTCTATGTTGACCTACGGACTAAACCCCTTTGGTTTATATAGACACCGGAGAGAGCTAGGGTTACACAAGGTCGGTTACAAAGGAGGAGATATACATATCCGTATTGCCTAGCTTGCCTTCCACGCCAAGTAGAGTCCCATCCGGACACGAGGCGAAGTCTTCAATCTTGTATCTTCATAGTCTAACAGTCCAGCCAAAGGATATAGTCCGGCTGTCCAGATACCCCCTAATCCAGGACTCCCACAGTAGCCCCTGAACCAGGCTTCAATGACGATGAGTCCGGCACGCAGTATTGTCTTTGGCATTGCAAGGCGGGTTCCTCCTCCGAACACACCACAGAAAAATTTGAATACAAGGATAGTGTCCGACCCTACAAAATAAGTTCCACATACCACCGTAGAGAGAATAATATTTCCACAAATCTAATCTGCTGACTTGTTTTGGCAACATGACGTTATGCCATGGCCCGGTGATTATTCAAACCGTTTCCTTTAACTAGCCCCGCACATCGATTGCTGGAGGCAGTTTTTTGACACGTCTTGTCAAAGCCCCCTTATTACAGGATTCTCATCAATACGGGCGTGGATAACCCAACTGCGCCATCGATTACGGCGCTTGGGGGACAAGCGAGTTTCACTAGGCTAGTGGGGGCGCATAGTTTCGGCCGCCCTTATAAAGGTACAAGGTTTAACCTTTTTCTACCCACGCCTTCTTCCTCCTTGCCCATCCATTCTTGCGCACTCGAGCTTCAATGCCCAAGTCCACATCCTTCCCCTCAACCTTCTCCAATCATGTTCGGAGTGGGAGGCAAACGGATGGCTTCCTCCGTTACGGAGGGACACATCAAGAAGCTGCGCGCAGTCGGATACTTGGCCGCGAATATCGCGCATCGGCTGCCCGCTATGGGGTAGATCGTTCCTACCCCTGAACCTCATGAGAGGGTAGTATTCCTCCACCACTTCCTCCGCGGACTAGGGTTTCCCCTCCATCCATTAGTCCATGGTCTCATGTTTTACTACGGGCTGGACTTCCATGACCTAGCCCCAAACTTCTTCCTCAACATTTCGGCGTTCATCGTCGTGTGTGAGGCTTTCCACCGCATCCGGCCCCACTTCGGCCTGTGGTTAAAGACCTTCAATATCAAGCCGAACATAGTGGGCGGCCAAAAAGCAGAATGCGGCAGAGTCATGGTGGGCAAGATGCCCAACGTTATATGGCTTGAAGGCTCCTTCGTGGAGACCATAAAGGGGTGGCAATCGGCATGGTTCTACATCACCGAGCCGCGCGACACCAAATGGGTGGCTTCCCCCAAGTTTCGATCCGGAATCCCCACGCGACTCACCTCCTGGAAAGAGAAGGTCCAGTCATGGGGTTCATCGGTGGAGCTGGACGGACTCTAGAAATATATCCAGAATATGGCAAGCAAGAAGCTCAAGCTTGTCAACATAGTCCAGGTCATGCTCATCCGCCGGATCCTCCCGTGTCAACAACGGGATTTCAACTTGTGGGAGTTTGACCCGGCCCAGCACCAGACTCTGAGCGAGCTCTTCGACATGATGCACAAGGACGTCTGGAGGGTGCTGTTCAAGGGCGCTGAGGTCCCTCCCTCCCTCACCGAGGACCGCGGGCTAACCGCGAAGCGCCGAGCGCATTCGGTGAGTTCTATACATCCGTTAGGATATTTTATTTCCCCTAGCTTAATCATGTGCGGGGTCTGATATCCATGCCTTTGATAGGACTGGGTGGAGACGTCGGGGCAGATTAACTGTCCGGCCCCTCTGCCCGAAGACACTGCGGACGCTCTCCTTACGGAGATGCTGACTTCGGCTCCTTATAAGGTGCCGAAGAAGACCAAGAAGGCGAAGGGAACACAAAAGAGTTCCTGACGCTAGGTGTTATCGGACTCATCGTCCGATAACTCTGTGACACACTCCTCCCCCGAAGACGAGGAGGAAGAAGAAGATGCTCCCCCTTTAGTTGGGGGAGACAAGAAAAGGAAGGCCGCCCCAACCGGGGGGGCGAAGGGTCCAAGAAGGGAAGGACTCTCCTTCCGGACTATTCCACCACCGCCGCCGAAGGCGAAGACAAGTGGCTCCTCAGGTCCAAGCCCCTCGCGGAGTCGTAAGTATTCGGATGCCAGAATAACTCATAGCATACCTTTGTCGCACTGCCTCTCCTAACGCCGAATTATGACTATGCAGACTGCCGCGAGCTCGTATTGACGTATCGTCGGATGGCTCCCTGGGGTCATCGGATATGGATAGCGATCCACTTCCGACCGCCACCTCCCCTTTCCCTACGGACAACACCGAGGTATTGTCTCAAGAGGCACCGGGCCGAGGGGAGACAGTCCCAGAGGCGCCTCAAGGCGACCTTCCGGACTCCGGGAGCAGAGGGAGCAAGGCTCCCGAGGGCTCCGAGTTCGGCCCTCAGCCGAACACCGTGCCGGAACCCCGAGTGGTTCCGGACTCAGGCAGGCGGCCTCCTTCCAAAAGGGGCAAAACGCCTGTGCCGGTGACCTCTGTCCACCCAGAGGCACTGGACAATCTGCTGGGAGCGCTTCGCAGCGCTTCCATCGACAAAGAGCACCGCACTATTATGAGTGCGGTGGTCCAGAAGGTTCATTCCGCCAAGAGCGGACTGACTGAAGCCTGTGCCAGCCTTGTAACAGGCTTTGAGGTAAGTTTTTGAAATATAGGAAAATATTACCGCATAGATAGTAGCCCCTGATGCTCTGTTCGGTGTTCAGAAAGAATATCCGAACAGAGGATCAAACAATATCGCAAGAGTCTAATATAAGTATGTCTATATGCGTATGCAGGCTTCGCTGTTGGCCTCTGCCGCACTGACTGCGAAGGTCGCCGCACTGAAGGAGGACCTTAAAGGGTCCAAGGACGAGCTCGGCCTTGCCAAGAGGCAGCTCGAGGAGAACAAAGGTAAGTAGTACCTAGTCCATGTATATGTATAAAAAGAATGCGATTGCAAAATGACAGGATCATGGTAAATTTTCCAGGGGCCACGACCGAGGTGGCTACCCTGAAGCAAGCGCTATCCGAGGCCGAAAACAAAGCGGCCAAGGAGCGCACCGAGCGGGAGAGGCATGAGGCTTGGGTGGGCGAGGTGCAGCAAGAGCTCCACGCTCTCGTGATGAAGAACGAGGCGTTGGAGCTTGACTTGAAGACGCGAGAGTCCGAGCTTGCCGCGGCCCTCGAGAGCGCAAAGAGTGCCAAGGCCGAAGCCCAAAAGGCCCTCCAGGAGATTGATGCGATGAAGAAGATAGCGGCGGGGAAGGCATTCTATATGCAAAGCAAGCATGTGAAAGTGAAATAATTGTTACTTACCCGAATCTGGAGCTCTCCAGGAGCATTCGCAGATTTGCCCCGCAGCGTGTCGGATGCCGCACAGTTTTACCAGGCCGAGGAGGGAAGCTCAACGGAGAAGTTGTTCTGGTCTTAGTATACTGGGACCGAACACCCGATGCTTCTGAGCGACCAGCTGAAGCAACTGGTCAAGCTGCACAAGGCGGCCGAACAGGCCATGAAGGGCTTTATAGTATGGATGTGGCTTGGCGATGCCCTTCCCAACAGCTACTTCGGCCCGGTGAGACAGCTTGTGGATGCCTGCCCATGGCTTGAAGTCATCAAGCGGTCCATCTGCATCGAAGGTGCACGTCGGGCTTTCGCCCGTGTGAAGGTGCAATGGGCCAAGATGGATGCCGTGAAGTTGGTGAAGGAAGGGCCGCCGCAGGGCAAGGAGCATCGCCACCCCGAGATGTACTATGAGGGTGTCCTGAAGGGAGCTGATATCGTAGCGGACGAGCGTACCAAAGATATAATATTCGAGTAAACTCACTCGTGCAATCCTGTATTTATGAAAACTTGTTCATATGCGCTATGCAACGCTTGTTTGAATTTAAAATATTACCTTCTGTTCGGCTGTTTATCAAATCTGAGAGATGGCTAGTCGTCGGCTTCTGCCCCCATGCCACGAGTGTTCGGGTGTTCGGGATAAACCTGAGCACTCCTGTTCCCATTGTTGGGTCCTTCGAGGGAGGTGCTCAGCACAGCGAACAAGGCAATCGAACTATAATGCGTTACCACTCTCACTTAGATATAGAATTCAATAATTTTAAATTTCGGCGAAGCCCCTAGTATTCGAAAGGCCGAATTCGGGGCGCGATACACGCCTTAAGCCGGACAGGGCCGACTCCTCGCTCTAAGCGGCATAAGTCTTTAGGGACTCAAAAACATCTCGAACAACGACCCGTCTCTCGCCTTATCATGACAGTTAGTTTTAGCATTCTCTACTGAGTTGCTTAGCCCGGCAGAACCGGGGCACAATCGCAGTAGTTCTCCCAGTGCTACCTTAGCCGATATAGCGGAACGTAAGGTACCAAAACATGGGAGCCGGGCAAACCCAACTATTGACCCAAGACATGATTCGGAGCTGATGCATATAAAGCTATAAGTTCGGGGTGCCGCACTGTTGAAAGTGTTCGGAGTTCTCACGCCGTATTATGGGGTATGCTTAAGCCCCTAGAGTATTGGCCGTACCAGAGTGTACGGGTGCTGGATGTCATGAATGAACATATATATATATATATATATATATAAGAAGAATGCAATAATAGTCTTAATGCTATGCATTTTTTATTCAAAAAGGTGCGTTAAAGAAGAATGATACAAGTAGTGTGATAAGCAAAAAGTAGGACTGTTCGACATGTCCCTTCCAAGGGTAAGCTGAGGAATAGTATTAAAACAAATATTTCACTCGTTATCGTAATCCACCTGGGAGTTCCGTGGTGTGACATAGCTTTCTGCCTCCTTGGTTGCTGCATCATGTGTTCGGCAATCACGCTGCCCGACAGGGTTTCCAGAGATTAAAGTCCTGAAAGAGAAAAATAACCAATCGGGAAGCCCCTAATGCGGTTTAAGCCATGACTTGGGGCGTGCCGCCGTCGTGCCCCCTCCCCGCCTATGCCCATGGTATTTTTAATGCGTAATTATGTACGCGTGGCACGGATTTCGCCGTTTGGCTGGGGCCGGGGTGGGGGCCGCATTGCATGCGAGCTCGGGACGTGCCAGGCGGTTCGGTTGCCGATTACTCCGGGCACGCTTGAAGTTGTCTGGGTCCTTAATCGCCGAACTAGTGGATTGCCTTAAGAGGCTGCTTTGCGCTTCTGCTGCGAGGGCCGCAGTGTGCTCCTCCGTGCAGAGAGAGCGCTCTGTGTTTCCATTGACTGTGATGACCCCCCGAGGACCTGGCATCTTGAGCTTGAGATATGCATAATGCGGTACCGCATTGAATCTTGCAAATGCGGTTCGCCCGAGCAGTGCATGGTAGCAACTACGGAACGGGACTATGTCAAAGATTAACTCTTCGCTTCGGAAGTTATGCAGAGATCCGAAGACCACTTCCAGTGTGACTGAGCATGTGCAATTGGCCTCTACACCTGGTATGACGCCTTTAAAGGTTGTTTTAGTGGGTTTATCCTTGAGGGGTCTATACCCATTTTGCGCACTGTGTCCTGATAAAGCAGGTTCAGGCTGCTGCCGCCGTCCATAAGGACTCGAGTGAGGTGAAATCCGTCAATGATTGGGTCTATGACCAGTGAGGCGAATCCGCCATGATGGATGCTAGTGGGGTGGTCCCTGCGATCGAAGGTTATCGGACAGGAGGACCATGGGTTGAACTTGGGGGCGACTGGCTCCAATGCATATACGTCCCTGAGCGCACGCTTCCGCTCCCTCTTGGGGATGTGGGTTGCGTATATCATGTTCACCGTCCGCACTTGTGGGGGGAACCTCTTCTGTCCTCCGGTGTTTGGCTGCCGGGGCTCCTCCTCGTCATCGCTATGTGACCCCTTATCTTTGTTTTCGGCATTTAACTTGCCGACCTGCTTGAACACCCAACAGTCCTTGTTGGTGTCGTTGGTTGGCTTGTCGGGGGTGCCGTGTATTTGACACGAGCGATCGAGTATACAGTCCAAATTGGACGGGCCCGAAGTGCTTCTTTTGAATGGCTTTTTCCGCTGACCGGGTTTAGAGCCTTTGAATCCGGCATTGACTGTCGTATCCTCGGTATTGTCGCTGTTAATGCGGCGCTTATGTTTGCTGCGACATGACCTGCCATTGCCGTCCTTGGTATTCGAAGTACCATGGTTCTTTGATATGTTATTGCTGCGAGCCAGCCAACTGTCTTCTACCACGCAAAAGTGGGTCATGAGTGTCGTGAGGGCTAGCCACTCGCCGTGGATGTTGTGCTTGAAAGCTGCTAGGGCTTCTGCATCTGGACAGTCGATGATTTGATTTTTCTTTGTTAGGAACCGTGTCCAGAATTACCTGACCAATTCCTCTGGCTGCTAAATTATGTGGCTCAAGTCATCGGCATCTGATGGTCGTACATAAGTGCCCTGAAAGTTGTCGAGGAATGCGGCTTCCAGATCTTCCCAACAGCCAATCGACTCTGCTGGCAAGCTGTTGAGCCAATGCCGAGCTGGTCCTTTGAGTTTGAGTGGGAGGTATTTGATGGTGTGTAGGTCATCACCGCGGGCCATGTGAATGTGCAGGTGGAAATCCTTGATCCACACCGCAGGATCTGTTGTGCTGTCGTATGATTCTATATTTACGGGTTTGAAAACCTCTACGATTTGATGATCCATTACTTCATCTGTGAAGCATAAGGGGTGTGCAGTGCCTCTGTACTGGGCTATATCGCGATGCAACTCGAATGAGTCTTGTCCGCTGTGTTCGGCCCGGCCGGACTTACTTTTACTGTATCCGGCATGACGATTATCGTCTCGCATAGTGGAGCGCCCCCGTGATCCGTAGATCTATCTTGCATGTTTTGCTTTGTCCTTCAATATGTCTCGCAGGTCTGGCGTATTTCCCCTGCCTTTTTATTTGAATGACATCGGGGTGCGGGCTGAGCTTTTGGCTGGAATGTCTCTCTGTCGCGGCCACGAGGTGGCCGATCAGCCGCGTCATACGCCGGGGATGTAGGTTTTGGTGCTTCCTCCTCCAATCAGGGTAGCAACCTGCACTTTGGGTAACTCTTGGAGGGGCGTTCGAGTTTATACTCCTCGGCCGCCAGGACTTCAGTCCATCTGTCAGCTAGCAAATCTTGATCAGCTTGAAGCTGCTGCTGCTTTTTCTTAAGGCTATTTGCCGTGGCTATAAGCCGGTGCTACGTCTTGAGCTTGTGTTGGTTTTCCCCGAAGAGGAAGGGATGATGCAGCAGAGTAGCGTAAGTATTTCCCTCAGTTTTTAGAACCAAGGTATCAATCCAGTAGGAGCCCACTCTCAAGTCCCTCGTACCTGCACAAAGCAATAGCTACTCGCAACCAACACGATTAGGGGTTGTCAAGCCCTTCACGGTCACTTACGAGAGTGAGATCTGATAGATATAATATATTTTGTATTTTTGGTATAAAGATGCAAAGTAAAAAGTAAGGAAAAGTAAAAAAAGCAAAGCAAGATTAAGGTGATGGAGATTGATATGATGAGCATAGACCCGGGGGCCATAGGTTTCACTAGTGGCTTCTCTCAAGGGCATAAGTATTCTACGGTGGGTGAACAAATTACTGTTGAGCAATTGACAGAATTGAGCATAGTTATGAGCATATCTAGGCCTGATCATGTATATAGGCATCACGTCCGTGACAAGTAGATCGAAATGATTCTGCATCTACTACTATTACTCCACTCATCGACCGCTATCCAGCATGCATCTAGAGTATTAAGTTAAAAACAGAGTAACGCCTTAAGCAAGATGACATGATGTAGAGAGATAAATTCATGCAATATGAAATAAACCCCATCTTGTTATCCTCGATGGCAACGATACAATACGTGCCTTGCTGCCCCTTCTGTCACTGGGTAAGGACACCGCAAGATCGAACCCAAAGCCAAGCACTTCTCCCATGGAAAGAACTACCAATCTAGTTAGCCAAACCAAACGGATAATTCGAAGAGACTTGCAAAGATAACCAATCATACATAAAAGAATTCAGAGAAGATTCAAATATTATTCATAGATAGACTTTATCATAAACCCACAATTCATCGGTCTCAACAAACACACCGCAAAAAGAAGATTACATCGAATAGATCTCCACAAGAGAGGGGGAGAACTTTGTATTGAGATTGAAAGAGAGATAAGAAGCCATCTAGCTACTAACTATGGACCCGAAGGTCTGAGGTAAACTACTCACACTTCATCGGAGAGGCTAGGATGATGTAGAAGCCCTCCGTGATGACGGCCCTCTTTCGGCGGAGCTCCGGAACAGGCCCCAAGATGGGATCTCATGGATACAGAAAGTTGCGGTGGTGGAATTAGGTTTTTCGCTCCTGTTCTGATCGTTTGGGGGTACGTGTGTATATATAGGAGGAAGAAGTACGCCGGAGGAGCAACAAGGGGCCCACGAGGCAGGGGGCGCGCCCTAGGGGGGGCGCCCCCCACCCTCGTGACCGCCTCTTTTGTTCCTTGGAGCAAGGTCCAAGTTTCCTAGATCACGTTCGATGAGAAAATCACATTCCCGAAGAGTTTATTCCGTTTGGACTCCGTTTGATATTCCGTTTCTTCGAAACACTGAAATAGGCAAAAAAACAATAATTCTGGGCTAGGCCTCCGGTTAATAGGTTAGTCCCAAAAATAATATAAAAGTGGAAAATAAAGCCCAATATAGTCCTAAACAGTAGATAATATAGCATGGAGCAATCAAAAATTATAGATACGTTGGAGACGTATCAGCCGGCGCTTGAAGCGCTCTTGTTCGACGGGATCCTTCGGCACGACGAATTCGTCATCGCTGAGGCTTGCCTCGTCTTCGGAGGGAGGCATGTAATTATCATCCTCCGCTTCTCCATCTGTCGCTCTCTCAGGAGAGCTGGCTCCTCCATCCTCCTGCTCTTAATCTTGCTGGAGGGGATTGTTGTTGTCTTCGGCACTCTCCGGAGTGCTATTATCTCTGGTGCCGGTATCACCACTTTTGCCTTGGCAGGACTTAGAGCGGCGCCGCTTATGCTGTTGCTTGGGTTGCTTCTTGGAGGGGTCATCCTCCGTTGTCTCGTCTCCATTGCCTTCTTTGGCTGTGTCCACCATGTATATATCGTATGATGAGGTGGCTGTCTAGTGCCCTCTGGGCAGTGATTCCTCTTCGACTCCCGCATCGTCATCCATGCCGTTGATGTCTTCGGAGTCGAAGTCGAGCATGTCGGTTAAGTCATCGACAGTGGCTACTAAGTGGGTGGTGGGTGGGCGGCGAAAGTCTTCGTCATCCGCATCCCAATCCTGCCAGTCATAGTTCGGCCAGGACTCTCCTGACAAGGAGAGAGACCTTAATGAATTCAGTATGTCGCCGAAAGGCGAGTGCTGAAAGATATCCACGGAGGTGAACTCCATGATCGGCGCTCAGTTGGATTCGACTGGCACGGGCGCAGGCGGTTCGGAGTCCGTGGCCGGAGAAGGATCTGGTAGTTTGCCAACACGGCTCTCGTGAAGGATAAGGTTGATATTTGGCTCGATCGCCGCTGAGGGCACGGCCTCCGTGACGGGGTCCATCCACCCGTCCATGGATGGCGCAACTGGCTCCGAATTGAGGCTCGGAGCGGCTGCCGGTGCGATCTCCTGAATACGGTCCGATGATATAGCTAAATCGTACTCATCGTGACCGCGCGGCGCACAAGGCAGGGGCTCGAATCCGTCGAAGATCATGTATCCGCGAATGTCGGCCGTGTAGTTTAAGCTTCCAAACTTGATCTGGTGGCCAGGGGTGTAACTTTCGATCTGCTCCAGATGGCCAAGCGAGTTGGCCCGCAGTGCGAAGCCGCCGAACACAAAGATCTGTCCGGGGAGAAAAGTCTCACCCTGGACCACATTGCTATCGATGATCGTAGGAGCCATCAAGCCTAACGGTGACGACACAGATGAACTCTCAATGAAAGCACCAATGTCGGTGTCAAAACCGGCGGATCTCGGGTAGGGGGTCCCGAACTGTGCGTCTAAGGCGGATGGTAACAGGAGGCAGGGAACGTGATGTTTTACCCAGGTTCGGGCCCACTTGATGGAGGTAAAACTCTACGTCCTGCTTGATTTATTCTTGATGATATGAGTATTACAAGAGTTGATCTACCACGAGATCGGAGAGGCTAAACCCTAGAAGCTAGCCTATGGTATGATTGTATGTTGTCCTATGACTAAAACCCTCCGGTTTATATAGACACCGGAGGGGGCTAGGGTTACACAATGTCGGTTACAAAGGAGGAGATATACATATCCGTATTGCCTAGCTTGCCTTCCACGCCAAGTAGAGTCCCATCCGGACATCAGACGAAGTCTTCAATCTTGTATCTTCATAGTCTAACAGTCCGGCCAAAGGATATAGTCCGGCTCTCCGGAGGCCCCCTAATCCAGGACTCCCATAGACACCGAGAAGCTGGTGAAGGTGGGGCCGCCGCAGGGCAAGGAGCATCGCCACCCTGAGATGTATTATGAGGGTGTCCTAAAGGGTGCCCGTTTTGTGGCAGACGAGTGTGCTAAGGATGTAATATTTGAATGAACTTGCGCGTGTGATCCTGTATTATGAAAACGTGTTCATATGCGCTATGCAACGCTTATTTGAATTTAAAATATTACCTTTTGTGCAGCTGTTTATCAAATCTGAGAGATGGCCAGTCGTCGGCTTCTGCCCCCATGCCACGAGTGCTAGGGTGTTCGGGATAAATATGAGCACTCTTTTTCCCATTGTTGGGTCCTTCGAGGGACGTGCTCAACTCGACGAACAAGGCAATCAGACTATAATTTTTTATCACTCTCACTTAGCCATAGAATTCTACAATTTTAAATTTTGGCGAAGCTCCTAGTATTTGGAAGGCCGAATTCGGGGCGCTATACACGCCTTAAGCCGGACAAAGCCGACTCCTCGCTCTAAGTGGCATAAGTCTTTAGGGACTCGAGACCTCTCAAACAGCGACCGGCTCTCGCCTTATCATGACAGTCAGTTTTAGCTTTCTCTACTAAGGTTCTTAGCCCAGCTGAACCGGGGCACAATCGCAGTAGTTCTCCCAGTGCTACCTTAGCCGATATAGCAGAACGTAAGGTACCAAAACATGGGAGCCGGGCAAACCCAACTATTGACCCAAGACATGATTCGGAGCCGATGCATATAATACTATAAGTTTGGGGTGCCGCACTGTCGAAAGTGTTCGGACTTCTCATGCCGTATTATGGGGTATACTTAAGCCCCTGGCGTATTGGCCGTACCATAGTGTACGGGTGCTGAATGTCATAAATGAACATATATATACAAAAAAGAAAGAATAGAGAATGCGGTAATAGTCTAGTGCTATGCATTGTTTATTCAAAAAGGTGCGTCGAAGCAGAATGATACAAGTAGTGCGATAAGCAAAAAGGTAGGACTATTTGACATGTCCCCTCCAAGGGCACGCTGATGAATGGTATTTAAAGCATCTATTTCACTCGTTATCAGAGACCACCTAAGAGTTCCGTGCTGCGGCGTAGCTTTTTGCCTCCTTGGTTGTTGCATCGTGTGTCCGACAATCGTACTGCCGGACGGAGTTTCCAGAGATTAAAGTCCTGAAAGAGAGAAAAATAACAAAGCGGGAAGCCCCTAGTGAGGTTGAGCTGCGTCTTAGGGCGTGCCGTAGTCGTGCCCCCTCCCCACCTGTGCCCATGGTATTTTCAATGCGTAATTATGCATGTGTGGCACGGATTTCGCTGTTTGGCTGGGACTGGGGCGGGGGCCGCATTGCTATGCGAGCTCGGAACGTGCCAGGTGGTCTTGTTGCAAATTACTCCGGGCACGCTTGAAGGTGTCCAGGTCTTTAATCGCCGAACTGGTGGATTATCTTAAGAGGCTGCTTTGTGCTTTTGCTGTGAGGGCCACAGTGTGCTCCTCCGTGCGGAGAGAGCACTCTGTGTTTCCATTGACTGTGATGACCCCCCGAGGTCCTGACATCTTGAGCTTGAGGTATGCATAATGTGGTACCGCGTTGAATCTTGGAAATGCGGTTCGCCCGAGCAGTGCGTGATAGCCACTGCGGAACGAGACTATACCGAAGATTAACTCCTTGCTTCGGAAGTTATCCGGAGATCCAAAGACCACTTCCAGTGTGACTGAGCCTGTGCAATGGGCCTCTACACCTAGAATGACGCCTTTAAAGGTCGTTCTTGTGGCTTTGATCCTTGAGGGGTCTATAACCATTTTGCGCACTGTGTCCTGATAAAGCAGGTTCAGGCTGCTACCACCGTCCATAGGGACTCGAGTGAGGTGAAATCCGTCGATGATTGGGTCTAGGACCAGTGCGGCGAACCCGCCATGACGGATACTAGTGGGATGGTCCCTGCGATCGAAGGTGATCGGACAGGAGGACCATGGGTTGAACTTTGGGGCGACTAGCTCCAACGCATATACATCCCTTAACGCACGATTTTGCTCCCTCTTGGGGATGTGGGTTGTGTATATCATGTTCACCATCCGCACTTGTGGGGGGGAACCTCTTCTGTCCTCTGGTGTTCGGCTGTCGGGGCTCTTCCTCATCATCGCTATGTAGCCCCTTATCTTTGTTTTCGACGTTTAACTTGCCGGCCAGCTTGAACACCCAACATTCCCTGTTGGTGTGGTTGGCTGGCTTGTCGGGGGTGCCATGTATTTGGCACGAGCGATTGAGTATATGGTCCAAACTGGATGGGCCCGGAGTGCTTCTTTTGAATGGCTTTTTCCATTGACCAGGTTTAGAGCATCTGAATCTGGCACTGACTGCCGTATCTTCGGTATTGTCGCTGTTGACGCGGCGCTTATGTTTGTTGCGACGTGACCTGCCATTGCTATCCTTAGTATCTGAAGTACCGTGGTTCTTTGATATGTTATTGCTGCGAGCCAGCCAGCTGTCTTCTCCCGCACAAAAGCGGGTCATGAGTGTCATGAGGGCTGCCATAGATTTTGGCTTTTCCTGGCTAAGGTGCCGGGCAAGCCACTCGTCGCGGATGTTGTGCTTAAAAGCTGCTAGGGCCTCTGCATCCGGACAGTCGACAATTTGATTTTTCTTTGTTAGTTACCGTGTCCAGAATTGCCTGGCTGATTCCTCTGGCTGCTGAATTATGTGGCTCAAGTCATCGGCATCTGGTGGTCGCACATAAGTGCCCTGGAAGTTGTTGAGGAATGCGGCTTCCAGATCTTCCCAACAGCCAATGGATTCTTCTGGCAGGCTGTTGAGCCAATGCCGAGCTGGTCCTTTGAGTTTGAGTGGGAGGTACTTGATGGCATGTATATTGTCACCGCGGGCCATGTGGATATGCAGGAGGAAGTCTTCGATCCACACCGCAGGATCTGTTGTGTTGTCATATGATTCGATATTTACGGGTTTGAAACCCTCTGGGATTTGGTGATCCATTACTTCGTCTGTGAAGCATATGGGGTGTGCGGCACCTCTGTAGTGGGCTATGTCACGACGCAGCTCGAATGATTCTTGTCCGCTGTGTTCGTCCTGGCCGGATTTACTTCTACTGTATCCGGCGTGACGGTTATCGTCTCGCGTAGTGGCGCGCCCCCGTGATCTCTAGATCGATCGTGTGTGTTTTGCTTTGTCCTCCAATACGTCTCGCAGGTCTAGCATGTTTCCCCGTGCCTTGTTATTTGAGTGGAGTCGGGGTGTGGGCTGAGTTTTTGGCTGAAATGCCTCTCTGTCGCGGCCACGAGGTGGCCGATCAGCCTCGTCATATGCTGGAGATTTAGGTTTTATTGCTTCCTCCTCTAGTCGGGGTAGCAACCTGCACTTTGGGTAACTCTTGGAGGGGCGTTCGATTTCATATTCCTCGGCCACAAGGACTTTAGTCCATCTGTCAGTTAGCAAATCTTGATCATCTTGAAGCTGCTGCTGCTTTTTCTTAAGACTATTTGCCGTGGCTATAAGCCTGCGCTTGAAGCGTTCTTGTTCGGCGGGATCCTCTGGCACGACAAATTCGTCATCGTCAAGGCTTGCCTAGTCTTCGAAGGGAGGCATGTAATTTTCATCCTCCGCCTCTCCATCTGCCGCTCTCTCGGGAGGGCTTGCTGCTCCATCCTCCTGCTCTAAATCTTGCTGGAGGGGGTTGTTGTTGTCTTCGGCATTGTCCGGAGTGCTATTATCTCCTGTGCCGGTGTCACCACTTTTGGTTTGGCAAGACTTAGAGCGGTGCCGCTGACGTTGACGCTTGGGTTGCTTCTTGGAGGGGTCATCCTCCGTTGTCTCGTCGCCATTGCCTTCTTTGGGTGTGTCCACCATGTATATATCATATGATGAGGTGGCTATCCACTGCCCTATGGGCAGTGGTTCTTCTTTGTCTCCCGCATCATCGTCCATACCGTTGATGTCTTCGGAGTCAAAGTCGAGCATGTCGGTCAAATTGTCGACAGTGGCTACTAAGTGGGTGGTGTGTGGGTGGAGAATTTCTTCGTCATCCGCATCCCAATCCTGCCGAACATAGTTCGGCCAGGACTCTCCAGACAGGGAGAGAGACCTTAGTGAGTTCAGTATGTCGCCAAAGGGCGAGTGCTGAATGATATCCGCGGAGGTGAACTCCATGATCGGCGCACGTCGGATTCGATAGGCAAGGGTGCAGGCGGTTCGGAGTCCGTGGCCAGGGAAGAATCCGGTAGTTCGGCGTCACGGCTCCCATGAAGGGTAAGGTCGATATTCGACTCGATCGCCGCTGAGAATACGGCCTCCGTGGCGGGGTCCATCCACCCATCCATGGATGGCGCAATGGGCTCCGAATTAAGGGTCGGAGAGGTTGTCGGTGCAATCTCCTAAACACTGTCCGATGGTAGAGCTAAATCATGCTCATCGTGACCGTGCGGTGCACTCGGCAGGGGCTCGAATCCATCGAAGATCAACTCTCCGCAGATGTCGACCATGTAGTTTAAGCTTCCAAACCTGACCTGGTGGCCATGGGCGTAACTCCCGATCTGCTCCAGATGGCCAAGCGAGTTGGCCCGCAGTGCGAAGTCGCCGAATACAAAGATCTGTCCGGGGAGGAAAGTCTCACCCTGGACTGCATCGCTATCGATGATCGAAGGAGCCATCAAGCCTAACGGCGACGACACAGAGGAACTCTCAATGAAAGCACCAATGTCGGTGTCACCGGCGGATCTTGGCTAGGGGGTCCCGAACTGTGCGTCTAAGGCGGATGGTAACAGGAGGCAGGGGACACGATGTTTTACCCAGTTTCAGGCCCTCTTGATGGAGGTAAAACCCTACGTCCTGCTTGATTATTCTTGATAATATGAGTAGTACAAGAGTTGATCTACCACAAGATCGGAGAGGCTAAACCCTAGAAGCTAGCCTATGGTATGATTGTATGTTCTTCTACGGACTAAAGCCCTCCGGTTTATATAGACACCGGAGGGGGCTAGGGTTACACAAGGTCGGTTACAAAGGAGGAGATATACATATCCGTATTGCCTAGCTTGCCTTCCACGCCAAGTAGAGTCCCATCCGGACACGGGACGAAGTCTTCAATCTCGTATCTTCATAGTCCAACAGTCCGGCCAAAGGATATAGTCCGGCTGTCCGGAGACCCCCTAATCTAGGACTCCCTCACCTTGGAATAGATATACTCTTGATACCATTACCAGAGGAAATTTCTTGGGTAGCTATACTTTTGATTCTTATAATGCTATGATAGATTTGTTTGGCCCACCACCTCTTTTGGTTAATGGAACTATTTTAACTTTGGAACACGTGATGCAATAGCTTGAAATTATTGAAAATAAAGTTGCCACCGTAGATTGATTGAAAATTTGGATAGAAAGATCCATAACCAAATTACCCAGTACGGATCTAAGGTAGGAGTTGCTCTTAAATTTTTTAAAGAAAAGGAACCTATGGTTAATTAAAAGATAGATCAAGATTCCAGTAGAATTGATAAAATTGAGGATATTATTACCAGCCTAGGGTATGCCTTTTCTTCTGTGAAAAGTACTCCTTCTAATGCTAAGATTGCCAAATTGATGTATATTCCTAAAAATAAGGGTGAAACTTCTAGTAAGGGAAGTGCGGACCTCAAATCCATAAGTGTTCGCCCCAACTTACTCACTATCCTTAAGGAACCTTTTGCTAGAAATGATTTTCTTGATTTCGTGCCTAGGAGTTTGATAATTAATAAAAATAAAGAAACTCCTAGGAGTTATAGGTGTCTCATTGAAGAATTGCCTACCAAAGATGGCAATACCTAGATCTATCCTTGGTTTTATGCCTAGCTAGGGGCGTTAAACGATAGCGCTTGTTGGGAGGCAACCCAATTTTATTTTTATTCCTTGATTTTTGCTCCTGTTTAGTGATAAAAAAATTATCTAGACTATGTTTTGGTTGTGTTTTTTGGGTTTAATTAGTGTTTGTGCCAAGTAGAACCGTTGGGAAGACTTGGGGAAAGTCTTTTTGATCTTGCTGTAAAAAACAGAAACTTTAGCGCTCACGAGAATTCCTGCCATTTTTTATTGGAGAGTGATATTTAGTTAATTCTTTTTGCGGATGATTAATAGATAAATTCCTCACGTCCAGAAATTAATTTTAGAATTTTTGGACTTCCAGAAGTTTGCGTTAGTTACAGATTACTACAGAGTGTTCTGTTTTTGACAGATTCTGTTTTTCGTGTGTTGTTTGCTTATTTTGATGAATCTATAGCTAGTAAAAGAGTTTATGAACCATAGAAAAGTTGGAATACAGTAGGTTTCATCAATATAAATAAATAATGAGTTCATTACAGTACCTTGAAGTGGTGTTTTGTTTTCTTTCGCTAACGGAGCTCACGAGATTTTCTGTTATGTTTTGTGTTGTGAAGTTTTCAAGTTTTGGGTAAAGATTTGATCGATTACGGAACAAGGAGTGGCAAGAGCCTAAGCTTGGGTATGCCCAAGGCACCCCAAGGTAAATCCAAGGACACCAAAAAGCCTAAGCTTGGGGATGGCCCGGAAGGCATCCCCTCTTTTGTCTTCGTTAATCGGTAACTTTACTTGAAGCTATATTTTTATTCGCCACATGATATGTGTTTTGCTTGGAGCGTCTTGTATGATTTGAGCCTTTGCTTTTTAGTTTACCACAATCATCCTTGCTGTACACACCTTTTTATAGAGACACACATGAATTGGAATTTATTAGAATACTCTTTGTGCTTCACTTATATCTTTTGAGCTATATAGTTTTTGCTCTAGGGATTCACTTATATGTTTTAGAGCACGGCGGTGGTTTTATTTTATAGAAATATTTGATCTCTCATGCTTCACTTATATTATTTTGGGAGTCCTTTAGAACAACATGGCAATTTTCTTTTAGGCATTATAAAAACTTTCATATAAGTGCATTGAATACTAAGAGAAGTTTGATACTTGATGATTGTTTTGAGATATGGAGATGGTGATATTAGAGTCATGATATTTGAGTAATTGTGAATTTGAGAAATACTTGTGTTGAAGTTTGTGATTCCCGTATCATGCACATATGGTGAACCGTTATGTGATGAAGTCGGAGCATGATTTATTTATTGATTGCCTTCCTTATGAGTGGCAGTCCGGGACGAGCGATGGTCTTTTCCTACCAATATATCCCCCTAGGAGCATGTGCGTAGTACTTTGTTTCGATAACTAATAGATTTTTGTAATAAGTATGTGAGTTCTTTATGACTAATGTTGGGTCCATGGATTATACGCACCCTCACCCTTCCTCATTTGCTAGCCTCTCTAGTACCGCGCAACTTTCGCCGGTACCATAAACCCACCATATACCTTCCTCAAAACAGCCACCATCCCTACCTATTATGGCATTTCCATAGCCATTCCGAGATATATTGCCATGCAACTTTCCACCATTCTGTTTTATTGACATGCTTCATCATTGTCATAGTGCTTTGCATGATCATGTAGTTGACATCGTATTTGTGGCAAAGCCACCGTTCATAATTTTTTCATACATGTCACTCCTAATTCATTGCATATCCCGGTACACCGCCAGAGGCATTCACATAGAGTCATATTTTATTCTAAGTATTGAGTTGTAATTCTTGAGTTGTAAGTAAAAATAAGTGTGATGATCATCATTATTAGTGCATTGTCCCAGTGAGGAAAGGATGATGGAGACTATGATTCCCCCACAATTCGGGATGAGACTCTGGACGAAAAAAAAGAAAAGAGGCCAAAAGAAAAAAGAAAGAAGGCCCAAATAAAAAATTAGAGAAAAAGAGAGAAGGGACAATGTTACTATCCTTTTTCCACACTTGTGCTTCAAAGTAGCACCATGATCTTCATGATAGAGAGTCTCCTATGTTGTCACTTCCATAAACTAGTGGGAATTTTACATTATAGAACTTGGCTTGTATATTCCAATGATGGGCTTCCTCAAATTGCCCTAGGTCTTCGTGAGCAAGCAAGTTGGATGCACACCCACTTAGTTTCTTTTGTTGAGCTTTCATACACTTATAACTCTAGTGCATCTGTTACATGGCAATCCCTACTCACTCACATTGATATCTATTAATGGGCATCTCCATAGGCCATTGATACACCTAGTTGATGTGAGACTATCTTCTCCTTTTTTGTCTTCTCCACAACCACCATTCTATTCCACCATAGTGCTATATCCATGGCTCACGCTCATATATTGTGTGAAGATTGAAAAAGTTTGAGAACATCAAAAGTATTAAACAATTGCTTGGCTAGTCATCGGGGTTGTGCATGATTTAATATTTTGTGTGATGAAGATAGAGCCTAGCCAGACTATATGATTTTGTAGGGATAACTTTCTTTGGCCTTGTTATTTTGAGAAGACATGATTCCTTAGTTAGTATGCTTGAAGTACTATTATTTCTATGTCAATATTAAAATTTTATCTCGAATCTTTCAGATCTGAATATTCATGCCACAATAAAGAAAAATTACATTGAGAAATATGTTAGGAAGTATTCCACATTAAAAATTCTGTTTTTATCATTTACCTACTCGAGGACGAGCATGAATTAAGCTTGGGGATGCTTGATACGTCTCCAACGTATCTATAATTTTTTATTGTTCCATGCTATTATATTATCTGTTTTGGATGTTAACGGGCTTTATTTTACACTTTTATATTATTTTTGCGACTAACCTATTAACCGGAGGCCCAGCCCAAATTGCTGTTTTTTTGCCTATTTTAGTGTTTCGCAGAAAAGGAATATCAAACGGAGTCCAAACGGAATGAAACCTTCGGGAGCATTATTTTTGGAACAAACGTGATCGAGGGGACTTGGATTGGACGTCAAGAAACAATCGAGGAGGCCACAAGGCAGGGGGTGCGCCCACCCCCCTGGGCGCGCCCTCCACCCTTGTGGGCCCCTCGTTGCTCCACCGACCTACTTCTTCCTCCTATATATATATATGTATAACCATATACCCCGCAATCATCCAGGAGCACCACGAAACCCTATTTCCACCGCCGCAACCTTTGTACCCAAGAGATCCCATATTGGTGCCTTTTCCGGAGCTCCGCCGGAGGGGGCATTGATCACGGAGGGCCTCTACATCAACTCCATGGCCCCTCCGATGATGTGTGAGTAGTTTACTTCAGACCTACAGGTCCATAGCTAGTAGCTTGATGGCTTCTTCTCTCTCTTTGGATCTCAATACAAAGTTCTCCTTGATTCTCTTGGAGATCTATTCGATGTAATCTTCTTTTGCAGTGTGTTTGTAGAGATCCGATGAATTGTGGGTTTATGATCAAGTCTATCTATGAACAATATTTGAATCTTCTCCGAATTCTTTTATGTATGATTGGTTTATCTTTGCAAGTCTCTTCGAATTATCAGTTTGGTTTGGCCTACTAGATTGATCTTTCTTGCAATGGGAGAAGTTCTTAGCTTTGGGTTCAATTTTGCGGTGCTCGAACCCGGTGACAGAAAGGGAAACGACACGTATTGTAGTGTTGCCATCGAGGATAAAAAGATGGGGTTTACATCATATTGCATGAGTTTATCCCTCTACATCATGTCATATTGCTTAAGGCGTTACTCTGTTCTTATGAACTTAATACTCTAGATGCATGCTGGATAGCGGTCAATGTGTGGAGTAATAGTAGTAGATGCAGGCAGGAGTCGGTCTACTTGTCACGGACGTGATTCCTATATACATGATCATGCCTAGATATTCTCATAATTATTCGCTTTTCTATCAATTGCTCGATAGTAATTTGTTCACCCACTGTAATACTTATGCTATCTTGAGAGAAGCCACTAGTGAAACCTATGGCCCCCGGGTCTATTCTCCATCATACAAGTTTCCAATCTATTTTATTTTGCAATCTTTACTTTCAATCTATATCATAAAAATACCAAAAATATTTATCTTATTATTATCTCTATCAGATCTCACTCTTTCTAGTGTCCGTGAAGGGATTGACAACCCCTTTATCGCGTTGGTTGCGAGGTTCTTATTTTATTGTGTAGGTACGAGGTGACCCGCACGTGGTCTCCTACTGGATTGATACCTTGGTTCTCAAAAACTGAGGGAAATACTTACACTGATTTACTGCATCACAACTTCCTCTTCAAGGGAAAACCAACGCAGTGCTCAAGAGGTAGCACCCCCGGGTCTATTTTCTATCATATAAGTTTCTATTTTCCATCATATAAATTTCCGATCTACAATATTAGTTTCTGATTTACTATTTTTGCAATATTTTACTTTCCGATCTATAAACCATAAATAACAAAAATATTTACTTACCGTTTATCTATCTCTATCAGATCTCACCTTTGCAAGTAACCGTGTAGGGATTGACAACCCCTTTATCGCGTTGGGTGCAAGTTGTTTGATTGTTTGTGCAGGTATTTGGTGATTTGTGTGTGGTCTCCTCTGGATTGATACCTTGGTTCTTAAACTGAGGGAAATACTTATCTCTAATTTGCTGCATTACCCTTTCCACTTCAAGGAAAAAACCAACGCAAGCTCAAGAAGTAGCATATGGCTTTATAGAATGCTTCATGTGCTTCACTTATATCATTTGAAGTTTGGATTGCCTGTTTCTCTTCACATGGAAAACTGTTATTTGTAGAATGCACATTTGCTTCACTTATACTTATTAGAGCATGGTCTTTTGTAGAAATAATTAAATTCTCAATAGGAACTGGTCATTTGCATGGTTAGTCATAAAATCCTACATAAAACTTGTGGATCACTGAATATGATATGATTGATTCCTTGCAATAGTTTTGTGATATAGACATGATAATATGTGGGAGATACTAGTAAATAGTTGTGATATAAGCACGCCAGTATAGTCTTTCGTTATGCTATGAAGTTGGAGCATGATTTATTAGTGATTGTCTTCCTTATGAGTTGCGGCCAGGGACGAGCGATGGTCTTTTCCTACCAATCTATCCCCCTAGGGGCATGCGTAGTAGTACTTTGCTTCGAGGGCTAATAAACTTTTGCAATAAGTATATGAGTTCTTTATGACAAATGTGAGTCCATGGATTATACACACTCATACCTTTCCGCAATTTGCTAGCCTCTATGGTACCGTGCATTACCCTTTCTCACCTCAAGAGTCGGTGCAAACTTCGCCGGTGCATCCAAACCCCGTGATATGATATGCACTATCACACATAAGCATTATTATATCTTCGTCAAAACAGCCACCATACCTAGCTATTATGGCCATTCCAGAATCATACCGAGATATATTGACATGCAACTTCCACCGCTTCTATTTTGATGACTTGAGCATTCATTGTCATATTACTTTGCATGATCGTAAGATAGCTAGCATGATATTTCCATGGATTGTCCGTTTTTTTATATGTCTTCTACGCTAGATCATTACACATCCTGTTACACTGCCAGAAGCATTCATATAGAGTCATACTTTGTTCTAGGTACCGAGTTGTAATTTTTATTTCTTTTTGAGTTCCAAGTAAATAGAAGTGTTATGATCATCATTATTCATTATTAGAGCATGTCCCAGTGAGGAATGGATGATGGAGACTATGATTCCCCCACAAGTCAGGATGAGACTCCGAACAAATATAAAAAAGAAAAAAAGAAAAAAAGTGAGGCCAAAAGAGCCCAAGAAAAAAAAGAGGAAAAAATGAGAGAAAAGAGAGAAGGGGCATGCTAATTCCGCACTTCTGCTTCAGTGTAGCACCATGTTTTTCATATAGAGTCTCCTATATTGTCACTTTCATATACTGGTGGGAATTTTTCATTATAGAGTTAGATGCACGCGACCCACTTAGTTTTCATGTTGAGCTTTCATACACTTATAGCTCTTAGTTCATTCGTTGCATGGCAATCCCTACTCCTCGCATTCATATCAATTGATGGAAATATGCCCTGGAGGCAATAATAAAATGGTTATTATTATATTTCTTTAATCACGATAAATGTTTATTATTCATGCTAGAATTGTATTGATCGGAAACTTAAATACATGTGTGAATACATAAAAAAATACCATGTCCCTGGTAAGCCTCTACTAGACTAGCTCATTGATCAAAGATGGTTAAGGTTTCCTAACCATAGACATGTGTTGTCATTTGATAATGGTATCACATCATTAGGAGAATGATGTCATGGACAAGAACCATCCGTCAGCTTAGCATATTGATCGTTTACTTTATTGCTATTGCTTCTTAATGTCAAATACATATTCCTCGACTATGAGAAAATGCAACTCCCAGATACCGGAGAAATACCTTGTGTGCTATCAAACATCACAACATAACTGGGTGATCATAAACATGCTCTACAAGTATCTCCGACGGTGTTTCTTGAGTTGGCATAGATCGAGATTAGGATTTGTCACTCCGAGTATCTGAGAGGTATCTTTGGGCCCTCCCGGTAATACACATCATAAGAATCCTTGCAAGCAAAGTGACTAATGAGTTATTTGCAAGATGATGTATTACAAAACGAGTAAAGAGACTTGCCGGTAACGAGATTGAACTAGGTATGAAGATACCGACGATCGAATCTCGGGCATGTAGCGTACCGATGGACAAAGGGAATTACGTATGTTTTCATAAGGTCCGACGATAAAGATCTTCATGGAATATGTAGGAGCCAATATGGGCATCCAGGTTCCGCTATTGGTTATTGACCAGAGAGGTGCCTCGGTCATGTCTACATAGTTCTCGAACCCGTAGGGTTCTCACGTTTAACGTTCGTTGACGATATAGTGTTATATGAGTTATATGATTTGGTGGCAGGATGTTTTGAGTCCCGGATGAGATCACAGACATGACGAGGAGTCTCGAAATGGTCGAGAGGTAAAGATTGATATATAGGACGATGGTATTCGGACACCGGAAGAGTTTCGGAGTGCATTGGGTAGTCATCGGGTCACCGGAAGGGGTTTAAGACACCCCCGATAAGTGTATGGGCTTAATGGGCCAAAGGGGGGCAGACCAGCCCACTATGGGTCTAGTGCGCCCCTCTACATAGCTAATTGGCCCTAGGGGAAGGAAAGGGGAGGGGTGGCCCATCCTGCCTTTCCGTCCTCAAGAGAGAAAAGAAAGGGGGGCACCTCCTCCTTCCTTCCTCCCGCACACCAATAAGGAAAGGGGGTGCCACTTTGTAGCGACCCGATCCCAATGGACCGTAGTCTCTGTGCTTAAGTGTCATCCCTGGATAGGTATTGCTGACACGCACAGTACTCAAGGATTTATTGCAGAGTTCAATAACACACTTATTACAACGAGTGTCTCAAATATAGTACTTATTACAATAATATGGCTGAAGGCCATCTAACTTAAGATAACTGCAGAAGCTTCAAATATAACTAAGTCCGTCCAACTCCATGGCAAAACTGAGTGCATGACAACGACCTATCGCACCTTACTTTTCATCCAAAAATTCTGCAATATGATACATTGCAGCCGTGTAGGTCAGCACATGGAATATGCTGGCAAGATAACACTATAGAGCAATGAACAAATAACAGCTATCACTACATGCATATTTAGCCGGTGGAGGCTCTATGGTTATCATTTGCATAAAGCTAATTTTTCCCTACAACAAAGGAATATATTTTATTTAAATACAAAGTTTGATGACAATATTGAGAAGGTACCCCCAACTCAATCCCAAATTAACATTAATAAGCCAACAAGTTTATTAAGTAAAGTGATGAGATCAACACAATAATTCAAGTACCAGATACTCAAGATGTCCATAACCGGGGACACGGCTAACCATGATTATTTTATACACTCTACAGAGGTTTGCGCACTTTTTCCCACAAGACTCGATCTCCCCCGTTATATCTCTCCCATTGCATGATGTTTGAGAAACGGATGACCGAGACACAGTCTTTCCGAAGAGGTCCCCTTAACCTATAGATAGGTTGGTACACCTACAGTTCCCCTACATCTTCTAGCCCATCATGGAAAGGATTCCCACAACTTACTCAACTATGCCAGAGCCCATAATGGCTTCTGGCTGCAAACGCAAGTTTCTGAGCATGAATAATCTAATGATCCCTTCAAGCCTAGGTGGCATTCCATATGATGATCACACGGGTACCCCGGGATCTCCTAGGACAACACTAGATTCCCCAGGTGCCCACAACCAATCCACCCAGATGTGTATTAAAGTAGCCACCTTAAGTTTCCCTTAGTTAAATATAACACTCACAACTTGCATGATTCTCACATACCAATCCTCGTCTACGAGCATAGCAAAGTAGTATGAGCATAACGTATAATACCCTGGGTTTGATAAAAGAAAATAGGTTCCTACCTCATCAACTACTTCCTACACCCACATGTTATCAAATCCTACTCATGCAATGTTTGAGGGTTGAAACTAATGCATAAAAACTGGGTAATAAAAGGGTATGATCAAAGTGTTACTTGCCTTGCTGACGATCGGAAAACCCTAGAGATTCGTAGTAGCAAGCTTCGCACTCCGGAAACTCTATCTTGAACAAACAATAGCGTACATAAGCACTCAAGCATAATATGCAAAGTTAAAACCAAAAGAAAATTTCTAAATAGAAAGTTCAAGTGAAGAACTCCGATTTGCAAAAAGAATCAATCGAATCGGAGTTACGAAACACAAACTACGATCAAAAGAAGTTCGAATTAAAATCTTCTTGAAACCAAATTTTAAATTCTCAAAATCATGTTCAAGTTATTTATCTGGACAGAGGGGAACAAGACAAAGATTTTTGCCTTGGTTTCACTGGATTTGGATAAACAAGCAAAAAGTAGTGAGGGTTTGAAGATCAGGGACTAATCTACGATGAAAATAGTTACAGATAGGTCCTTGGCTGAAAATTAAACTAAAAAGAAAAATCTAATGAACGAACGTTTGCTAACAGAAACTACGAACAAATTCGTTCGTTAACAGAATTAATCGGGTGAACATTCACTAAATAACATAACCTAAATAATAAACCGATCTAATAAACTAAAACCGAACTTTAAAAAATACGGACGGGTTTTTATTGGTTTTATACCGGTTAAGGGAGAAGAACCGGCGGCGGCGGTGGCGATTCTGGCGCAGCGCGGCGAGGCGGCGCGACAGCGGGGTGGCGGGGTGATTTGAGGAGGAGAGGGGGTGGCTCGGGCGGCGACGACTTTGGGCGGCGACGACGGCAGCGGCGGCTCGGGTGGAGGGAGCAGCGATGGGAGCGGTCGGCTGGGCGGAGTCCGGCGAGGACACGGCGGCGACGCGGTGGATGGCGGTCGGCGGGGTGGGGCCTTGGCCTGGCTTCGGCCGGGCCAGCCCAGTCGGCGCGCGGAATTTTTTATTTTTTTTAAAAAAATCACCACAGAGGAAAAATCCAAAATAAAATAAATAAAAATCCTAAAATTCCTAAAATAATTTTCATGGTCCTCTCCTAATATTTTGGGCAACATGAACATTTTTCTATGCTAGAATGTAATTTTTTAAAATGCAATTTTTTCCCTAATTTAGCCGAATAAATATCAAATAAAATTCAAATAAAAAATATATTTTTATTCAAAATTAAATTTCCATTATTTACTCTATTTTGAAGAAGTCATATTATCTTCTCTCATTATTTTTATTTATTTGGAAATAATTTGGAAAATAATTTCAAATAAAATCACTTTGATCCAAATTACCAACTTTGAAAATTGAAGATGGGATTTTATGAAAACCTCCAACTCTCTCACATGGTCCTTGAGTTGCTTAAGGTCTTCTAGGATCAAAATGTCCGAATAAACCAAATTCAAAATGCTCAAAATATGGATGCATATGATGACCTAATGATTAACATCCAAATTGAAAATTGGGATGTTACAAACCTACCCCCCTTAAGATGAATCTCGCCCTCGAGATTCGGGTTGGCTAGCAAATAGGTGTGGGTGGTCTTTCCGTAGGTCTACCTCTCGCTGCCAGGTGGCTTCTTCCTCGGTATGGTGGCTCCACTGAACTTTGCAAAACTTGATGACCTTGCTGCGTGTAACTCGGCTGGCTATCTCGAGAATCTTGACGGGTTTCTCCTCATAGGTTAGGTCACTCTCCAACTAAATTGCTTCCAGGGGCACTGCATATCTCAGGTTCATATCGGCCATCCCTGCATGGCACTTCTTCAACTAGGAAAAGTGAAACACATCGTGAACTCCTGACAATCCTTCTGGTAACTCCAACTTGTAGGCCATTTCTCCCATACGTTCCAAAACTCTATAAGGTCCTACAAATCTTGGGGCTAACTTTCCTTTGATTCCAAATCATTTAACTCCTCAAAGTGGTGACACACAGAGATATGCTCTCTCTCCGACTTCATAGGCTACCTCCTTGCGTTTAGTGTCAGCATAACTCTTCTGTCTGGACTGAGCTACCTTCAGTCTATCACAAATCAACTTAACCTTATCTTCAGACTCTCTGATTAAATCTGGTCCGAACAATTGACGGTCTCCAACTTCATCCACATCAATGGTGTCCTGCACCTCCTTCCATACAAAGCTTCGAAAGGTGCCATCTTCAAACTAGCCTGGTAACTGTTGTTATATGAGAACTCTGTATAAGGCAAATTATCATCCCAACTAGACCCATAATCTAGTGCACAAGCTCTCAACATGTCCTCTAGAATTTGGTTGACTCTCTCGGTCTGTCCATCTGTCTGCGGATGAAAGGCTGTACTGAACTCTAGCCTAGTACCCAAAGTCTGGTGTAATTGATTCCAAAACTTCGAGGCAAACTGTGTTCCTCTATCTGATACGATGGTCCTCGGAACTCCATGCAGACATACGATCCTGGTCATATATATCTTGGCCAACTTCACGCTCGTACAAGTGGTTTTCACGGGGATAAAGTGAGCCACTTTGGTCAAGCGATCTACTTCTACCCTGATGGACTCATAACCTGAACGTGTCCTGGGTAATCCGGTGATGAAATCCATGCCAAGCTTATCCCACTTCCATTCGGGTATCGGCATTGAAAGTGCTCGTGATCGACTAGAGGGGGGTGAATAGGCGATTTTTATGAAAGTCTTCAAAACATGGAAGTTTCGAAGACAAACGATAGAAATAAACCTATTACCATGCAGCGGAAGGTAGACTACACTAGGCAAGCCATAATCAAGTATTCAATGGAGTGAAAGCACACTGACTAATAGCAGCTAGGCAGTAAAGATCAGGACGGAAGATAGTATGAAGCCAATCACAACAAGTAGTCACACAGTGAAGACAAAAGGATAATGCAAACAGGCAATGACTTCACAAGGAGCAACTGCAAATAAAGAGATGGGAAGGATAGAACCAGTGGCTCGTTGAAGACAATGATTTGTTGGACCAGTTCCAGTTGCTGTGACAACTGTACGTCTGGTTAGGGAGGCTGAGATTCAACTCAGAAGACCACGTCTTCACCTTATTCCCCTTGAGGTAAGGACACCCAGTCCTCGCCCAATCACTCTGGTAAGTCTTCAAGGTAGACTTCCAAACCTTCACAGACTTTGTTCACCGGCGATCCACAATGACTCTTGGATGCTCAGAACGCGACGCCTAACCGGCTGGAGGATTCACAGTCCTCAAGTGTAATAAGTCTTCAGATCACACAAGCAGGAAGACTTCAGTGATGCCTAACACTCTTTGGCTCTGGGTGTTTAGGGCTTTGTCCTCGCAAGGATTTCTCTCTCAAAGGCTTCGAGGTGGGTTGCTCTCAAACGACAAAAGCTGTGCACTAACTCTAAGCAGCCAATCAATTTATGGTGTAAGGGGTGGGCTATTTATAGCCGCTAGGCAACCCGACCTGATTTGTCCGAAATGACCCTGGGTCACTAAGGAACTGACACGTGTTCCAACGGTCAGATTTCAAACACACACGACAACTTTACTTGAGCTACAAGCAAAGCTGACTTATCCAGCTCTGGATAAGATTTGCTCTCATTGTCTTTGCTCGAAGACATAGGATTTTGGTTAAGCATCACTTCAATCATTCTGACTTGTTCACTTGGACCGCACTTAACAGTACGGTGGTTCCCATGACTCAACAAAGAATAAAATGAACAACGAAACAACTAAGTCTTCGCGCTCCATAGTCTTCACGCAATGTCTTCTCTTGTCATAGTCTTCAATGTGAATACCTTAACATACCACCTTTGTCTTCAATGTCTTCATACATTTTTAGGGGTCATCTCTAGTAGGTAAACCGAATCAATGAGGGACTACTACCTGTGTTATCCTGCAATTCTCACAAACACATTAGTCCCTCAACCAGGTTTGTCGTTAATACTCCAAAACCAACTAGGGGTAGCACTAGATGCAATTACAATCTCACCCGTTTTGGTGATTGATGACAAACTGGTTGAAGTTTTCAACGGGGATAAAAGTATGTGAAATTGTAAAGGATTTAAGTATTGTCTTCGTAAGTAGCAGGAAGGCTCCCCCTGAAGATGTGCATATAAGTATTTTGCTTTTGAATGCAAATGCACATGGTAGGTTGTATTTGAGGAGCTCCTCTTCTACTTATGAAGACAATTCATCATGCATGAAAGGATATATCGAAGATAATGACATGCATAATGAAACTAATTGGACATCTGCAAGATGACTTCGTGCGGAATTTGTCGTCGCACATGCGGAATTTATCATCGCATCACATAGTGTCGAAAAGGTAGCAGACGACCAACAAGTTGAAGTGTTACAACTCAAAACGAACCAAAGTTTCAAAAGCGAGAGTTGTAAGCACTTGGCAAATGTAGCAAAAAGTAATGCAACCACCCATATGGACCCGCTTGAAGACTATCAACTCATATGCTTCTCCCCCTTTTTTCAGTAATGACCAAAAAGGTTTGAAGACACAGAGCTTTCTACTCATTCCCATGAGGAGTAGGTGAATCAACAGGGTTGTCATTGAGATCCAATGGTGCAGAAGAACTCGGTGCAGTGTCAACACGCGCTGAAGGTGGAGGTGGTGAAGTGGCATCATCTTGATCATCGATGACTCTGGCATTCACCGTCGCAGCCGAGGAAGAATAGTCAGAGTCTTCAAGTGAGGGAGTCCGACACAAGTGAGAATTCCTTGGAGGAGTTGAGTCAAACTTGAATCTTTCTGTGAAGCCATCGTCTAGCAGATCAGCTTCAGCACTAAGCAATGTCAAACTCTTCCAGGACCTCCGAAAGGTTTTATGTGCAACAAAGGCATTCTTGGTGGCAAGATTGCGAATGCGATTGACGTCCACCAAGAGGCTTTGCATCTGACGCTTAAGCCAGTCATGATGCTTATCCTGTTTCTGATGTAGAGCGATGAGAAGCTCTCGGTCGTTGAGAACATGAGATTACTTCCGAGGCCTTGGTCAATGGTGCTTCCAGTGGCTTCAGTTTGAGCGCGAGGGGCACGTGCGTTGCCAGCCAAGGGATAAACACGAGAGACTGCCTGAACTCCTTGAATGGGCTGGGTGAAGCTTTGACGATCAACATTGCGAAGATAGATTGGATCCTTTGCAGGCTCTGGGTAAATAGCTTCAACAGACAGATCAACCTCTGGCAAGAATACAAGATGATTGCGCGCAGACGGCTAATAGTTGAAGGCAGAGTGAAGCTTGATAAGGCGCATTACCCATGGAGCATAGAACTTCAGACCAAAGATGTCGGAGCCAGATGCAGCCAACTGCCCGATGAAGAAGTCTTGAGCATTGAAGCTTATGCCATTGAAGATATAGAAAACCAAAGTCTTCATTGCTCCTTCAAGCTTCGCTGCAGATGAATGTACTTCGATAGGCCATAGTTTTTCTGATGATATGGGAAATGGTGCGGGGCAGATACTCTAGGTCTTCAACAAAGAATTCCATTGGGTATTCAGCATCGCATGGCAGAGGCTTCATCATGCTTAGCATTTGGCTCATGTTGGGTTCTGGCTTCTGGAAAATGCTCTCCAAAGCATTCTGGTATTGTTGACAACCTGGTTCATAATATTCGCCAGGAGTGGGCAGGGCTGTAAGCTCAATGATGTCTTGGGCTTCAGCTTCATGATGGACGCTTCATGATGGACATCGCCTGTCATCCACTCAAGGATCCAAGTCTTCGGATCCCTGTTGTATCCATGAATGTGGAGGGTAGCATAGAATTGAAGCAGAAGTTCTTCATTCCAATGTTCGTTGGTAGTCTCAAAGTTGAGCAGACCCGCATCATGGAAGTAGTCAAGGGCTTCTTCGAGGCATAGCAGTCCAGCAATGGCTTCACATTCAAGATGCATATGAGGGAAGATGCGTCCCTGATTGTACAAGATGCATGAATAATAGCTTCGCTGCTGATAACTCCAGAATCGGTCCGAAGAGATTCTTGGCCTTGTGTAGGGGTTCTTGTCACTGTCGAAGAATGTGTTGTGTGCCTTGAATCCATTCAGATTAAATGATCCTGGTGACATTGCAGTACCTGGAAACCATGGAAGACTGGGCCTTGGCTTCTGGACCTGAGGCCTGTGCTCCACATGATAGGCAAATTGAGGTCCGGGAGTAGGCGGAGGAACCAGAATTAGCCAGTGAACGGTCACAAGCTGACTATGATCATATGCTTGCTCGATGGTGTGTGGCCTGGTAGGTGGTACAGGAGCAGAGGCATTGGCTTCAAGCTGCAGATTTGCATCAGGTGCAGCATGAGCTTCGGGTGCAGTGACATCTGGCACCACATTAGCTTCAGGCGCCACATTAGCTTCAGCCATGACAACGTCATTGGCTTCAGTGTTGACATTGGTGGCCGCCTCAGTGTTGGTAATCTCCACTTCAGGAGATGGAGGGTCAGACACGTTCTCCTCGAGAACAGCTTCATGGTTGGATGGGGGTGTTGCAACTCTTTCTTCATCTCTTGGTTCTTCTTCTTCATCATCGGCTGATGCAGCCGGAATATCTTCAGTCGTTTTGGCTTCAGATTCAGGGATGTTCACATTAGGAGAGGCTTTAGGAAAGACTTCGCGTGAAACAGATTGACACTCTTCTCCTTCTGGAACACTTGACAACGTGACGTGGAGCCTTGGTCCTTTGCGAAGCCTGTGAAATGCTGGCGACGCCTGTGGATATGGAGTTGGTTGGGCCTCAAAGTCTTCATTGTCAATCAGCGGAGTGGTGACCTGTGGTGGGGGAGTGACTGGTGTTTCTTCATCATGAGGGGATTCTTGAGGGTGATCAGCCCATGAGTCATCCTGAGCAATTGGCGTCAATGGACGACCAATGCTGATGAGTTTGCTATTCATGAGAACAGGCGATGATACCAAATTGTGCTCGATCTGAGGAAGGACTTCATCATCTTCAACATTGTCGTGAGGACCAATGTCTTCAGCTGTGGTGGGGTCAACAGCTGGATTCCCTTCAGCTTCAGGAGCCTCTGTGGAAGTAGGCTCATGAACTACCAAACGACGTTCTCGATGTGCAGCAGAAGGACGAGCAACTGAAATCGGTTCGACAACAAGGGGCTCTGTGGAAGCAGCCCGGTCTCTCTTCTTTGTTTTTCTTTTCTTGGTTGGGGGAGCATCATCAGTGGTGACTTTGGTCTTGCGCTTTCTGGCTTCGGCTTCAGCTGCTCTAGTTTTCTTGAATTCAGAAGCCACTGTGGGGACCTTAGGCTTTGAGCCTATCATACTGGCCGGGAAGACAATGCGAGGTTCTTCCTGCCTTGATGCTTCTGGTTCGGCCACAGCTGGCTTCTTCATCTTCTTGGCAGCCATTTTGGGGTCGATGCCTGGTCGCCCCGAAGCCTTGTGCTTTTCAGCTTTATTGTAGCCTTGAACACATTTCACAGCAAGATTCTTCATGCGGTCATGAGAAACTTTTGCTTCTTCTCATTTCTTGTGGAATGCCTCCTTGAGCTCATGCATCATGACCTTGAAGTTTTGAATGTCTTCAACATTGAGCTTGGCCATGTGCTTCTTGAACTGAGCCTTTTCATAGTCAAGTTTGTGCTTCATCTCAACAATCTTCTGTGCCAGAGCCAGCTCAGGAGCAATGGCTCTGTGGAAGGAGATGCTGAGGCCAATTGGGAGCTGAAGATCATCAAAACTGAGATCTGGGCTGTCAAACCACTCATCAATAAACTTGTACAAGATTTCCACATCAAAGAGGGGAAGATCATTGAAGATTTCCGCCTCCTGCTTGCTCTTTATCAACTGCTCAAGAGCGTCACCGCCAAGATCGTCGTCGCTGGACTGATCAATGGCGCCATTCTCGTTTCTCGAAACAACAGCAGGGGTCAGTGCTTGACCAGTGGGTTGCATGGGCTTTTCAACTTGTCAGACTTGGAGATGCGTGAGAGATCTTCAGACTACACTGGCTTCATGAGGTGCATTTGCCAGAGGCTTCGCCCGTGAGACTTTTGGTGCAGAGGGGGGTTTTGAAGCCTTTGGTTTCTTTTGCTTCATAGGCTTCGGTGGTGCAGGCGCTTCGTCAGAATCAGCGTCATCTGCAGGTTGATCCATGTCTACCCCTTGAACCATTATATGAGTGATGAGACCTTCTTAGTTGTAGAAGGGCCCAACAAGATTGGGTTCAGCTTCGCGTTGCCGTCGGCACATGGTGCAGAGGGGCCTGGGTTGAAGTCTAATCCCAAAGACTTCTTGTTTTCCTTGGCCGAGTTCTTTGCAAACTGAAAGTTGCGCTTGAAGAGATTATCTTCACGACACCATAACAGAGAGGATGGGTCAGCATTAGCAGGCTGAGGTCCACGAATCATGCAGGGGTAGAAGCCCTGAGCAATAGCTTCGGACTTCGACTTGGGCTGAAGACCTTTGTATATTATATCTCCCCAGGGGCCCTTTATGGCATTCTTCTTAGCATATTCATCGGTGACGAATCTATACTTGAACCATTCCTCTGCCCAATGTCTTCGAATCCAGTGGATTTGGTTCTTGCATTCTCCATAGGTCTCTTCTCGATCTGACTTGTATAACTCATAGAGATCCGGTGGCAGGTCCTTAGCAGTGTTTCCACGGCGTTGTCTGCTGCCCTTCCTGATTGATTTTTCTGTTGCCATGAAGTTTAGACTGAAAGGATTCAACACTGTCAAAGTCTTCCGTCTACTAGTCAGACAGGAACTGGCTTCACGAGAATTTATGTGATGCTGTAAGAACTCTACAAATGAACGCAGACTATGAGAACCAAGGGATTCTCCCACGGACATGTACCTGTGACAGCATTAGAGATGCGAGGGAAGGGGAAGAGGTCATATGCATTCTCAGAAGATTTTGAAGATAAATCAGTTTTAGAAGACATTGACCTCATAGTGCGAAGACATTCACTCATATGTAGAGAGTTGGTTCTAGATTTGTACGAATCCACGAATAACTACAAGTGAGGAATCTAACTACTTTGTGAAGCATACGTGAACATACTAGGCATGCTATGAGATGCAGAACGAGATAGATCCAACTTGTAGGAACAGAAACCACTTGTGGTTGAAAAGGATGAATCTATCGGATCAAAAGGACTGTAAAATGAGTTTTTATTTACCACTCGAGGAACTGCTAGATAGAGTAGGAGATGAGGCCGAGCAGTTCGATCTTCCGTGCCCTAACTTGGCGACGGAGGACACCTACAGCGACGGTGGAGAAGACGATGTCCGCGGTCGTCGTGATGACGGCATCGGTGAGGTCGCGGCAGCTAAGCGCTTCGTCACCGGCGTCGTCGATGGCTAGCGGTGGCGCTAGAGTTTGTGCGAGAGAGAGAGAAGTGGAAGAAGAAATAATGACTGGGGTGAGGCATGTAATTATAGGGACAGGGACGGCACATCATTATTACAAAGGTGCCCCTGGCGGTTCAAATGTGAAGGACACGTGGAGATCATGCAACACATTGGGAGTTGTTCCACGTTCCCACGCACGCCTGGATTGTCGAGTGGTCGTTCCCGCTTCTCCGGCTTTCAGGCAAAAAGATTTGAGCATTAAAAAAACAGATTTAATGTTTATCTCTGTATCTTCTGCTGACAAGGACGCAACGAAGACATTCGACAGTTTTAATAGAATGCATATGATTTGGATAGATAGACTTAAGACGGGTGTATAGAAAGGTCAGGGTCCAATCACATTCACTTAGTTCAAAACATTCAACTAGAAGACATAGCTATAAGTGAATGCTGTAGAGGATAGAAACCAAATCAGTATATTGAAGATAAACATGAAGCTATGTTATCAATGAAGACAAACCAAATGCGAACACTTTACAAATGCAATGCCAACAGAAAGTATTCCAAACAAAAGTTTGGTGGTGCTGTTGGCCACCGTATACGAAATATTAGACCCAGACATGGCGCACAATTATCGTGGCGCTCCGAAGTCAAATTCCGCGTTAATGTTTTCACACTTAGAGTGTAAGTCTTCATTAGTTGAAGATATATGTTGCTTCGTGTGTTTGCACATTTAAGTCATCAACACGCATAAGTGTTAGGATGTGTGCATGATCACAGGACATTTGAGGATTCCAAGATATTTAGCTCACACCGCAACTTGCAAAACCTTTTCTCATCCAAGGGCTTTGTGAACATATCTGCCAGTTGCTCTTCAGTGTTGACGTGAATGATATCAATATCTTCCTTCATGACATGATCTTTGAGAAAGTGATGACGGATCTGAATGTGCTTTGTCTTCGAGTGTTGAACTTGGTTGTTGGCAATCTTCATGGCGCTTTCATTGTCGCAGTAGAGTGGCACTTGCTTCAGATGAATGCCATGGTCTTTGAGTGTTTGCTTCATCCATAGAAGCTGAGCGCAGCAAGATCCAGCAGCAATGTATTTAGATTCAGCAGTGGAGAGAGATACACAGTTCTGCTTCTTTGAAGACCAACACACAAGTGATCGTCCCAGAAAGTGACATGTGCCTGATGTAGACTTGCGATCCACCTTGTCATTGGCATAATCCGCATCCGAGAATCCAACTAGATCAAACTCTGAGCCCTTTGGATACCATAATCCTAGTGTTGGGTTGTAAGCCAAATATCGAAGAATTCGCTTCACAGCTAAGTGATGCGATTCCTTTGGTGCCGCTTGGAATCGGGCACACATGCAAACACTAAGCATGATATCTGGCCTAGATGCACATAAGTAAAGCAAAGAACCAATCATGGAGCGGTATACCTTTTGATCGAACTCTTTACCACTGGTGTCAGAATCTAGATGACTCTTGGTAGGCATTGGCGTCGTATAACCTTTGCAGTCTTGCATTCCAAACTACTTCAGGCAATCTTTGAGGTATTTCTCTTGAGATATGAAGATGCCGTTGCGTTGCTGTCGTATTTGAAGACCAAGGAAGAACTTCAGCTCACCAATCATGGACATCTGATATTGCTCTTGCATCATGTATCAAAACTCATCACTGTATTTCTAATTAGTGCAGCCAAAGATAATGTCATCCACATATATTTGGCACACAAACATTTCACCATCGTATGTCTTCGTGAAGAGTGTGGGATCCAGGGAACTAGGTTTGAAGCCTTTGCTCTTCAGGAAGTCTTTGAGCATGTCATACCAAGCACGAGGGGCTTGTTTGAGGCCATATAGTGCCTTGTTGAGCTTGTAAACCATGTCAGGATGTTTTGGATCTTCAAAGCCAGGCGGTTGTGCAACATACACTTCTTCTTCTTCTTCAATCTTGCCATTGAGAAAAACACTCTTCACATCCATTTGATACAGAAGAATGTTATGATGATTTGCATAGGCCAGCAGTATGCGTATAGCTTCAAGCCTAGCCACAGGAGCAAATGTTTCATCGAAGTCAATTCCTTCAACTTGAGTGTCTCCTTGAGCAACGAGAAGAGCCTTGTTTCTGACAACTTGACCATGCTCATCTTGCTTGTTGCGATATATCCATTTAGTGCCTATGATATTGTGTTTACGAGGATCACGACGCTTGACCAGTTCCCATACATTATTCAGCTCAAACTGTTGAAGCTCTTCTTGCATAGCTTGAATCCATTTAGGTTCCATGAAGGCTTCATCAACTTTCTTGGGTTCAGATATTGAGACGAATGCGAAGTGCCCACAGAAATTCGCTAGTTTGTGTTGCCCTTGAACGAGTGAGTGGACCAGGTGCATTGATGCTATCAATTATCTTCTCAATCTGTACTTCATTTGCAACACGAGGATGAACAGGACGGAGATTTTGCTCTTGCTGATCATTGTCATCATTAGAAGGATTGTCTTCAGGCTGAGCATTGTCTTCAGGTTGATCAGGTGCTGAGATGATAAGTTCCTCTTGAGGCTGTACTTCAGATGGTATGATTTCTCCAGTTCCCATAAGCTTGATGGATTCACTGGGTGGAATTTCATCTAGCACATTTGGCAGGTGCTCTTTGCGAGCCGTTAGTCTCATCGAACCACACATCCATAGTTTCAACCACTTTATAGTGAAAGAGTTTGAAGACTCTATAGGAGTGCGAATCCTTTCCGTAACCAAGCATAAAACCTTCATGTACTTTCGGTGCAAATTTTGAAGTGTGATGTGGATCCTTGATCCAGCACCTGGCACCAAATACTCTAAAGTAACTGACATTTAGCTTCTTACCAGTGAGGAGTTCATAGGATGTTTTGTTCAGAAGCTTGTGAAGATAAACACGGTTGATGACATGGCATGCAATATCAATGGCTTCAGGACAGAACTTCCTTGGAGTCTTGTATTCATCAAGCATCATTCGAGCCATCTCAATGAGTGTTCTGTTCTTGCGTTCGACGATAGCATTCTGCTGCGGCATGTACGGAGCTGAGAACTCATGAGTGATGCCCAAAGTATCAAGATAAGTGTCGAGGCCGGTGTTGTTGAATTCAGTGCCATTGTCACTTCTGTTGTGCGTGATCTTGACGCCATAGTTGTCCATGGCTCGATTGGTGAAGCGTCTGAAGACATCCTGCACTTCAGTCTTGTAGAGGATTATGTGCACCCATGTATATCTTGAATAATAATCAACAATGAAGAAGCCATAGACACAAGCAGTAGTAGTAAGAGTTGAGTAGTGAGTAGGGCCGAAGAGGTCCATGTGTAGCAGTTCAAAGGGTTTAGTCGTTGTCATGATTGTCTTCGAGGGATGCTTGGCCCTCGTCATCTTTCCAGCTTCGCAGGCACCGCATAAGTGATCCTTCTTGAACTTGATGCCCTCGATGCCTATGACATGCTTCTTCTTTGCAAGAGTGTGCAAGTTCCTCATGTCAGCATGCCCTAGCCTCTGATGCGAGAGCCATCATTCTGATGCTTTTGCAAGAAGACATACGGCAAGCTGTGGTCCTGCTGAGAAATCTATCATGTACAAGTCATCTTTCCGATACCCTTCAAAGACTAGAGACTTGTCAGATTCCATTAGAACAAGGCAACGATATTTTCCAAACATCACAATCATGTTCAAATCACAAAGCATTGAGACAGACATTAAGTTGAAACCAAGGGATTCAACAAGCATCACTTTATCCATGTGCTGATCCTTTGAGATTGCAACTCTACCTAGACCCAATACCTTGCTTTTACCAGTATCAGCAAATGTGATGTGAATTTTGTCAGATGGACGTAAGGTTGAGTCCATGAGAAGACTTTGCTTGCTAGTCATGTGATTAGTACATCCACTATCAATAATCCATTCTGAAGCAGCTGGTGTCGTACCCTATAGTGCAGTTAGGGGGATAGGCTTCACGAAGAGCATTGTGAAGCATAAACATTTGACGAGCAAGAGGATTATTAAAGCTTAGATCAAGGTTAGGACTGATAGGGCAAGTAGTAAGTGACTCAGGAACAAAGTACATAATAAGAGACCATTTGGGCATTTGATCTTGCGCCCTACAAGATGTTTAAGGTCCCCAGCAATAGCTTCAGACGCATTTGATTTTCGGCTGGAGACCATTCCCTGCAAAAGAGAGTTAAGCTTTCTTAGCCACCCACATCTTCAAGGCTGGCTTCGAAGCAATGATTCTAAGTGCAGCATTTGAGAACTTTGGCTTGGGATCCCTAGCAAATAGTCTTGCAGGTGGACAATAGTACTCATAAGAATAAGCAAAGTAGTTCTGGGTCTTATGTACATGGCGGTTTGATGAAACACACTCATATGCATAGGCCTGAGTATGGTTTCCCTGCAAAACATTTGCGTTAGTGCGACTCAGGTGAGTCGTCTGTCTGTATGAAGACTTTGGACCATATGAAGCCTGCGGTCTGGGGTTTGTCTTCTTCACTTGTGCGACTCAGATGACATTCACAGGAAGATTCTCCAGACACTTTTTCGGCACCCAGACTTTCTTCATAGGTGGCCCATTCCTGCAGCTAGTACCAATATACCTGGCAAACACTTCACCATTTTGATTTTTAAACAGTTTATAGTTTGCATTAAAGGATTCATCAATGACGATGGGATTAGCACAAGTGAAGCTAGATAGGGTGGATGGATCCACTGAAGGCTCCTTTGCAGCAACCCATGTGGTTTTGGGGTACTTCTCAGGTCTCCAGTAAGAGCCATCAGCAGTCATTTTCCTTTCGAACCCAACACCCTCTTTCCTAGGGTTTCGGTTCAGAATCTGCCTTTTGAGGACATAACATAGTGTTTGATGCCCTTTGAGACTTTTGTACATCCCTGTTTCAAGCAATGTCTTCAACCTAGCATTTTCATTAGCAATAGCAGTGGCATCCTCAGCAGAGGGGTTAGTTACCACATCAACAGTTGAAGATATTGCAACAGTAGCAGCAGTAGAACATCCAGCAACAAAAGTAGTAGTAAGTGCATCTAGTGCCACCCCTAGTTGGTTTTGGAGTATTGACGACAAACCTAGCTGAGGGACTAATGTGTTTGTGAGAATTGCAGGAAAACACAGGTAGAAGTCCCTCATTGATTCGGTTTTACTACCAGAGATGACCCCTAAAAATGTACGAAGACATTGAAGACAATGGTGGTTTATGAAGATATTCATATTGAAGACAATGACATGAGAAGACTCCCTATGAAGCTTTTGGAACTCGAAGACCTAGATCCTTCGTAGTTTTATTTCATTCATGTTGTGTCATAGGAACCACCGTACTGTTAAGTGGGGTCGAAGAGAACCAGTCAGAATGACTGAAGTGATGCCTAATTCAAATCCTATGTCTTCGAGCGAAGACTTTGAGAGAAAATCTTGTCCAGAGTCAGACAAGTCAGCTTTACTTGTCGCCCAAGTAAAGTTGCCGTGTGAGTTCAAAATTCGACCGTTGGTACACGTGTCAGTTCCTTAGTGACCCAGGGTCATTTCGGACAGATCAGGTCGGGTTGCCAAGTGGCTATAAATAGTCCACCCCCCACAACCATAAACGGTTGGCTGCTCAGATTTCAGTGCACGGCTTTTGTCGTTTGAGAGCAACCCACCTCGAAGCCTTTGAAAGAAAAATTCCCAATGAGGAGAAAAGCCCTAACCACCCAGAGCCAGAGTAAATTGGGCATCACTTAAGTCTTCGTGTCTGTGTGATTTGAAGACTTATTACACTTGAGGACTGTGCATCCTCCAGACGGTTAGGCGTCGCGTTCTGAGCATCCAAGAGAAATTGTGGATTGTCAGTGAACGAAGTCTGTGAAGGTTTGGGAGTCTACCTTGAAGACTTACCTGAGTGAGTGGGCGAGGTCTGTGTGACCTTAGCTCAAGGAGAAAACGGTGAGGACTGGGTGTCTTGGACTAAGTGTCCTTGACTGGGTGTCCGGGACTGTGTGTCCTTTGGTTTAAATACCTAGCCGCTCCAACCAGACGTACAGTTGTCACAGCAACTGGAACTGGTCCAACAAATCATTGTCTTCAATGTGTCACTGGTTTCATCTTCACTTCCTTTCACTTACAGTTATTCATTGTGAAGCCATTGCATGCTTGCTTTATCTTTTGTCTTCACAACATGAATGTATGATCTGTTCGGCTTCATAACTTCTTCCTACCTGATCCTTATTACACTGAAGCTGTTTGTCATTGCGCTTTCACTCTATTGAATACATGACCATGGCTGGCCTAGTGTAATCTAACTTCCGCTGCATAGTAATAGGCATGATCTTCACTGTTTGTCTTCACAACTCTCACGTTTTGAAGACTTTCATAAAAATCGCCTATTCACCCCCCCTCTAGTCGATATAACGCACTTTCAGTAGCGTTATCACGCTCAATGCATTTAAGACATGGTGGTTCAAATCCTTCCTGAGCGGGACTGATCTGTTTGGCGCAAAGTGACTCGTTTTTCTTTTGAAGTTCTTCATGAGCCGCTCTCAATTTCTCAAGTTCTTTCTTCCTTTGAAGATAATCATAGGAAAGCTTTTCATGAGTTGTTGAGAGCGTTTCATGACGACTATCAAGCTCCTCATACTTAACATGAAGATTTTTTATGTCTTCAATTAAGGACTGAGATCGAGTCATTTCAGCGTCTAATAGGTCATCACTTTTGTCTAACAGTTTTTGAATATGTTCCATAGCTTTCTGTTGTTCAGTTGCAATTTTAGCAAGTGTTTTGTAGCTGGGTTTGGAACCACAATCAGAGTCATCTTCACTTGATGTTTGATAGTGAGTGGTGCGTGAGTTTACCTTGGCACCGCGTGCCATGAAGCAGTAGGTGGGAGCGAAGTTGTCCTTGTCATTAGCATCAGCGTCGGTGAAGAAGTCATTGTCTTCAGTGTTGAAGATGGACTTGGCAACGTAGGCTGTAGCCAGACTTGCAATGCCAGAATTGGACTCCTCCTCAGACTCCACCTCTGCCTCCTCAGAAGCAGACTCCTCCTCGGAATCCATATCCTTGCCGACAAACGCACGGGCCTTTCCAGATGAGCTCTTCTTCTGTGATGAAGACTTTGAGGAAGACTTGGAAGAAGACTTTGATTATTTCTTCTTTTTCTTGTCGTCAGAATCATATTCCTTGCTCTTCTTCTTATTGTTGTTCTCATTGTCCCACTGCGGACACTCACAGATGTAGTGACCAGGTTTCTTGGACTTGTGGCATGTTCTCTTCGTGTAGTCATGAGTAGAAGCTTCATCGTTCCTTGAGCTGGATCGTGAGGACTTTCTGAAGCCTTTCTTCTTGGTGAATTTCTGGAACTTCTTCACAAACATAGCAAGCTCCTTTCCAATGTCTTCAGTATCATCAGAACTGCAGTCAGATTCTTCTTCAGATGAGGAAACAACTTTTGCCTTCAAAGCACGAGTTCGGCCATAGTTGGGACCATAGATGTCTATTTTCTCAGAAAGCTGAAAATCATGTGTGTTGAGCCTTCCAAGTATGTCAGACGGATCGAGTCTCTTGAAGTCGGGGCGTTCTTGAATCATCATGGCTAGGTTGTCAAACGAGTTGTCAAGTGATCTTAGGAGTGTCTTGGCGATTTCATGCTTGGTGATCTCAGTAGCGCCGAGAGCTTGAAGCTCATTAGTGATGTCAGTGGGTCGATCAAACGTGAGCTGAACATTCTCATTGTTGTTTCTCTTGAAGCGGTTGAAGAGGTTGCGAAGGACACTAATCCTTTGATCTCTCTGGGTTGAGACGCCTTCGTTGACCTTGGAGAGCCAGTCCTAGACTTGCTTGGATGTTTCCAGAGCACTCACACGGCCATACTGTCCTTTGGTCAGATGACCATAGATGATATTCTTGGCAGTGGAATCCAGTTGAACGAACTTCTTGACATCAGCAGCGGTGACACCTTCACCAGCCTTGGGGACGCCATTCTTGACGACATACCAGAGGTTGACATCAATGGCTTCAAGATGCATGCGCATCTTATTCTTCCAGTAGGGATATTCAGTTCCATCGAAGACTGGGCACACAACGGAGACTTTGATTATCCCTGCAGTCGACATAGATAAAACTCCAGGTGGTTAAACCGAATCACACAAAACAAGGGATTACCTTGCTCTGATACCAATTGAAAGTGCTAGTGATCGACTAGAGGGGGGGTGAATAGACGATTTTTATGAAAGTCTTCAAAACATGGAAGTTTCGAAGACAAACGATAGAAATAAACCTATTACCATGCAGTGGAAGGTAGACTACACTAGGCAAGCCATAATCAAGTTTTCAATGAAGTGAAAGCACAAAGACTAATAGCAGCTATGCAGTATAGATCAGGACGGAAGATAGTATGAAGCCAATCAGAACAAGTAGTCACACAGTGAAGACAAAAGGATAATGCAAACAGGCAATGACTTCACAAGGACCAACTGCAAATAAAGAGATGGGAATGATAGAACCAGTGGCTCGTTGAAGACAATGATTTGTTGGACCAGTTCCAGTTGCTGTGACAACTGTTTGTCTGGTTAGGGAGGCTGAGATTCAACTCAGAAGACCGCGTCTTCACCTTATTCCCCTTGAGCTAAGGACACCCAGTCCTCGCCCAATCACTCTGGTAAGTCTTCAAGGTAGACTTCCAAACCTTCACAGACTTCGTTCACCGCGATCCACGATGACTCTTGGATGCTCAGAACGCGACACCTAACCGGCTGGAGGATTCACAGTCCTCAAGTGTAATAAGTCTTCAGATCACACAGATAGGAAGACTTCAGTGATGCCTAACACTCTTTGGCTCTGGGTGTTTAGGGCTTTGTCCTCGCAAGGATTTCTCTCTCAAAGGCTTCGAGGTGGGTTGCTCTCAAACGACAAAAGCCATGCACTAACTCTAAGCAGCCAACCAATTTATGGTGTAAGGGGTGGGCTGTTTGTAGCCACTAAGCAACCTGACCTGATTTGTCCGAAATGACCCTGGGTCACTAAGGAACTGACACGTGTTCCAACGGTCATATTTCAAACACACACGGCAACTTTACTTGAGCTACATGCAAAGCTGACTTATCCATCTCTGGATAAGATTTGCGCTCATTGTCTTTGCTCGAAGACATAGGATTTTGGTTAAGCATCACTTCAGTCATTCTGACTTGTTCACTTGGACCCCACTTAACAGTACGGTGGTTCCTATGGCTCAACAAAGAAGAAAACGAACAACGAAACAACTAAGTCTTTGCGCTCCATAGTCTTCACACAATATCTTCTCTTGTCATAGTCTTCAATGTGAATACCTTCACATACCACCTTTGTCTTCAATGTCTTCATACATTTTTAGGGGTCATCTCCGGTAGGTAAACCGAATCAATGAGGGACTACTACCTGTGTTATCCTGCAATTCTCACAAACACATTAGTCCCTCAACCAGGTTTGTCATCAATACTCCAAAACCAACTAGGGGAGGCACTAGATGCACTTACAGGCATAGGTTGGAGTAATACTGCTGGCCTCTGGTGTTCTACCTTAACTCTCTGACATACATCACATACGGCTACATACTCAGCAATATCCTTCTTCATTCCTGTCCACCAGAAACGTTCCTTCAAATCCAAATACATCTTGGTGTTTCCGGGGTGAATCGAGTATGACGAGTCATGAGCCTCCTGATGTATTAACTTCCTGATTTCCGGGTCATTGGGCACATAAATACGGTCCTCAAACCATAAAGTTTCGTGCTCATCCTCACGAAAACCTTTGGCCTTTCCTTTACTCATATTTTCCTTTATCTCCACAATCTCCTTATCGGTCTTCTGGGCTTCTCGAGTCTTTACCAACAACGTGGATTGAACTTCCAATGCTGCAACAAAATCTCTCGGAAGTATCTCCAAACGAAGTTCTCTGGGATCGTTGGCTAACTCTTGCAGTAATCCTCCGGTCACGAGAGTATTAACATAACTCTTGTGGTTTAAAGCGTCCGCTACAACATTGGCCTTTCCTGGATGATAATGCAGCTTCATATCATAATCCTTTGTGAGCTCCAACCATCTCCTTTGCCTCATATTCAACTCCTTCTGCGTGAAGTTGTACTTCAAACTCTTATAGTCAATTTACATCACAATGGTTTCCAATAAGAAAATGTCTCCAGGTTTCGAGCGCATGTACCATGGCTGGTAACTCCAAATCATGTGTGGCATAATTCAACTCATGAGGTGGAAGCTGACGTGAGGCATATGAAACAACTCTTCCGTCTTGCATAAATACACCTCCAAGTCCCTGACGAGAAGCATCGCAATATACTTGGAAATCCTGGCGTATATCCGGAAGAATTAGCATTGGGGCTGTAACTAAACGTTTCTTCAACTCCTGAAAACTGGCCTCACATTCTTCGGTCCATTTGAACTTGGCGTCCTTCTTCAATAACTCCGTCATGGCTTCACAATCCTGGAAAAATTCACAATGAATCTCCAGTAATATCCTGCGAGTCCAAGAAAACTGCGTATCTCTCCAACTGAGGTGGGTGCCAACCACTCAGTGACAGACTGAACCTTGTAAGGGTCTATTGGTATGCCTTCTCCTGATATAACATGTCCGAGAAAACCATCTTCCTTCAACCAAAATTCACATTTGCTAAACTTGGCATATAGCTGATGTTCCCTGAGCTTCTCGAGAACTAAGCGCAAATGTTCTTTGTGTTCTTCCTCATTCTTCGAGTATGCCAATATATCATCAATGAACACCACAACAAACTTATCCAGGAACTCCATGAACACCTTATTCATCATACTCATAAAGTAGGAAGGGGCGTTAGTCAAACCAAAAGACATGATAGTGTACTCATATATCCCGTACCTTGTGGTAAAAGTTGTCTTAGGTATATCCTATTCATGGATATTCAGTTGGTTGTATCCTAATCGAAGAACAATCTTGTAGAATACTTTAGCTCCCTGCAGCTGGTCAAACAAATCATTGATAATCGGTAGTGGGGATTTGTTCTTGATCGTCACCTCATTCAGTGCACGATAATTCAGAACCATTCTCAAAGATCCATCCTTCTTCTCAACTACGAGCACTGCCGCTCCCCATGGTGACGAGCTTGGTCAAATATAACCTTTCTCCAATAACTCCTTAATATGTTTCTTAATTTCCTCCAGATCATTTGTGGGCATGCGATACGGTCTCTTCGATATTGGTCCGGTGCCTGGTAACAACTCTATCAAAAATTCTATATCTCGATCTGGTGGCATGCCTGGTAGTTCCTCCGGGAATACGTCAGGATAATCCTTGACAACTGGCACTTCCTCCTGAACAACTCCCGAAAGTGAATTCACTTGAGTCCTCCTTGGCGCATGTCTAGACACATACTTGATCATTTTACCTTCTGGGGTGGTGAGGAGAATTGACTTCCTAGCACAATCGATATTTCTTCCATATATTGATAGCCAGTCCATGCCTAGTATCACACGCAATCCTTGTGACTCCAAAATTAATAGGTCTGAGGGGAAAACATGCCTACCTATGGTCAATGGCAACTGAAAACATCCTCTGCTAGCCATATACTCCGCTCCAGGTGAGCTTACTCACATAGTTGTCTTAAGGGCTACGATGGGCAAATTAAACTTATCAACAAATCCCCTTGATATGTATGAATGCGATGCACCAGTGTCAAAAAGGACAATAGCTATAAATGACCTAATCAAAAACGTAGCAATAACTGCATCGTGCTACTCTTCGACTTCCTCCACATTGACGTGGTTCACCTGCCCTCTGGTGAAAGGGTTGGGCTTCTTTCCAGAGCTTCCATTTCCATTACCATTCTTTACCTCAGAACAATCATTGGCATAGTGTCCAGTCTTCCCGCACTTGAAATAGGTAACATGGCTCAGATCCTTCTTGGTGGGTGTTGCCGGGTTGGAATGGCTCTGACTGTTGTTTCCTCCATTCCCATTTCCATTTTAGGGCCACTAGGGTTATGTGAACTTCCTCCATTATGAGAATGGCCTCCATGGTTATGATGGGTATGTCCTCCCGAGTTTGGGGTAAAACGAGGCTTCTGCTGTGCTCTAGAGTTGTACTTCCCCTGTCCATACTTCCGTTTGCGGTTCTCTATCTGCTGCTACTTGCCTTCAATCATAAGAGCCCTGTCTACTAGCTCCTGGTAGTTGGTGAATGTTGCCACCATCAACTGCTTACTCAGCTCGTCATTCAGCCCCTCCATAAACTTCTCCTGCTTCGCAACATCTGTGGCCACATCATCTGGGGCGTAGCGAGCTAATGATACGTCTCCAACGTATCTATAATTTTTGATTGTTCCATGCTATTATATTATCTGTTTTGGATGTTTAATGGGCTTTATTATGCACTTTTATATTATTTTTGGGAGTAACCTATTAACTGAAGGCCCAGTGCAAATTGTTGTTTTTTGCCTATTTTAGTGTTTCGTGAAAAAGGAATATCAAACGGAATCCAAACGGAATGAAACCTTCACGAGGAGCTTTTTTTGGAACAAACGCAATGCAGGAGACTTGGAGTGGAGGTCAAGGAAGCAATGAGGCGGCCACGAGGTAGGGCGGTGCGCCCAGGGGTAGGTGCGCCCCCACCCTTGTGGGCCGCTCGTAGCTCCACCGACCTACTTCTTTCGCCTATATATACTCTTATACCCTGAAAACATCAAAGGGGAGCCACGAAACCACTTTTCCACCGTCGCAACCTTCTGTACCCATGAGATCCCATCTTGGGGCCTTTTCCGGTGATCTGCTGGAGGGGGATTCGATCACGGAGGGCTTCTACATCAACACCATAGCCTCTCCGATGATGTGTGAGTAGTTTACCACAGACCTTCGGGTCCATAGTTATTAGCTAGATGGCTTCCTCTCTCTCTCTCTTTGGATCTCAATACAAAGTTCTCCTCGATGTTCTTGGAGATCTATTCGATGTAATTCTTTTTGCGGTGTGTTTGCTGTGATCCGATGAATTGTGGGTTTATGATCAAGATTATCTATGAAGAATATTCGATTCTTCTCTGAATTCTTATATGCATGATTTTATATCTTTGCAAGTCCCTTCGAATTATTAGTTTCGTTTGGCCTACTAGATTGATCTTTCTTGCAATGAGAGAAGTTCTTAGCTTTGGGTTCAATCTTGCGGTGTCCTTTCCTAGTGATAGTAGGGGCAGCAAGGCACGTATTGTATTGTTGCCATCGAGGATAAAAAGATGGGGCTTATATCATATTGCTTGATTTTATCCCTCTACATCATGTCATCTTGCCTAATGCGTTACTTTGTTCTTATGAACTTAATACTCTATATGCATGCTGGATAGCGGTCGATGTGTGGAGTAATAGTAGTAGATGCAGAATCGTTTCGGTCTACTTGACACGGACGTGATGCCTATGTTCATGATCATGCCTAGATATTCTCATAACTATGCGCTTTTCTATCAATTCCTCAATAGTAATGTGTTCACCCACCGTAATATATGCTATCTTGAGAGAAGCCACTAGTGAAACCTATGGCCCCGGGTGTACTTTGCATCATATAAGTTTCCGATCTACAATTCTAGTTTAATATTTATTTTATTTTGCAATCTTTACTTTTCAATCTATACAACAAAAATACCAATAATATTTATATTATTATCTTTATCAGATCTCATTTTCATAAGTGACCATGAAGGGATTGACAACCCCTTTATCGCGTTGGTTGCGAGGTTCTTGTTTGTTTGTGCATGTACTAGGCGAATTGGTTCTCAAAAACTGAGGGAAATACTTACCCTACTTTGCTGCAACACCCTTTCCTCTTCAAGGGAAAACCAATGCATGCTCAAGAGGTAGCAAGAAGGATTTATGGCACCGTTGCCGGGGAGATCTATGCTCAAGTCAAGACATACCAAGTACCCATCACAAACTCTTATCCCTCGCATTACATTATTTGCATTTGCCTCTCGTTTTCCTCTTGTTTTCCTCTCCCCCACTTCACCTTTGCCATTTTATTCGCCCTTTTTCCGTTCGCCTTCTTTCGCTTGCTTCTTGTGTGTCTGTGTGTTAGATCGTTTGTTTTGCCCTCATGGCTAGTTCTCCTATCATTGTTAACACTCCCGATAATGAAGTTCTTAATTTTAAACAAAGGGGGGAGGAAACCTAAAAGATGCTTGGTATAGAATTTGCAACGCTCAAAATAGATCAATTAAAAAGCAATCTACTTCCATTATTCTTCACAATTTTTACGTAGGCACCACTCATTGGTACAGATATGTTCTTGATACCATCACCGGAGGGAATTTCTTGGGAAGCCATACTTTTGATTCTTATAATGCTATGATAGATTTGTTAGGCCCACCACTTCTTTTGGTCAATGGAACTATTTTAACTTTGGAACATGTGATGCAAAGGCTTGATATTATTGAAAATAAAATTGCCACTACAGAGTTAATTGAAAAGATCCACAACCAAATTACTCAATATGGATCTAAGGTAGGAGTTACTCTGGAAAATCTGAAGGAAAAGGAACCCATAGTCAATGAAAAGATAGATCAAGATTCCACTAGAAATGATAAACTCGAAGAAATTATTACCAACTTGGGTTCCGATCTTTCTGCCGTTAAAAACACCTCAAATCCTCCTCCTACCAAACTTGCCAAATTTATCTATGTTCCTAAAAATAAGGGTGAATCTTCGAGTAAGAAAAATGAAGATCTCAAATCAATAAGTGTTCACCCCAACTTTTTAGATATCATTAAGGAACCTTTTGCTACAAATGAATTTCTTGATTTCCTACCTAGGAGTTTGATCATTTGCAAAAACAAAGAACCTCCTAAGGGTTATAAGTGTTCAATTGAAGAATTTCGTACCAAAGATGACAATACCTAGATCTATTCTTGTTTTAATGCCTAGCTAGGGGCGTTAAACGATAGCGCTTGTTGGGAGGCAACCCAATGTTATTTTTGTTCCTTGCTTTTTGTTCCTGTTTAGTAATAAATAAATCATCTATCCTCTATTATGATTGTGTTTTTTATGTTTTAGTTAGTGTTTGTGCCAAGTAAAGCATTTAGGATCTTCTTAGGTGATTGTTATTTGATCTTGCTGAAAAAACAGAAAGTATGCGCTCACGAGAAAAAATTTCTTTTTTGACCAGAGAGTGATAAAATACCAATTCCAACTGCAGTATATCAATATACAAATTATTTAGGACTTCCTAATTTCTCAGATTTTTTTGACTTATAGAAGTATTCGAAACTTCAAGATTACTATAGACTGTTCTGTTTTTGACAGATTCTGTTTTTTGTGTGTTGTTTGCGTATTTTCATGAATCTATGGCTAGTATCAGGGGGTATGAACCATGGAGAAGTTGGAATACAGTAGGTTTAACACCAATATAAATAACTAATGAGTTCATTACAGTACCTTAAAGTGGTGGTTTGTTTTCTTATACTAACGGAGCTCATGAGATTTTCTGTTGAGTTTTGTGTTGTGAAGTTTTCAAGTTTTTTTGGGTAAAGATTTGATGGATTTTGGAACAAGGAGTGGCAAGAGCCTAAGCTTGGGGATTCCCAAGGCACCCCAAGGTAAAATTCAAGGACAACCAAAACCTAAGCTTGGGGATGCCCCGGAAGGCATCCCCTCTTTTTTTGTCTTCGTCTATCGGTAACTTTACTTGAGGCTATATTTTTATTCACCACATGATGTATTTTGCTTGGAGCGTCTTGTATGATTTGAGTCCTTAATTTTTAGTTTACCACAATTATCCTGTCTGTACACACCTTTTGGAGAGACACACATGAATCGGAATTTATTAGAATACTCTATGTGCTTCACTTATATCTTTTGAGCTAGATAATTTTGCTCTAGTGCTTCGCTTATGTATTTTTAGAGCACGATGGTGGTTTTATTTTATCGAAATTATTGATCTCTCATGCTTCACTTATATTATTTTGAGAGTCTTTTAGAACAGCATGGTAATTTGCTTTGGCTATAAAATTAGTCCTAATATGATAGGCATCCAGGATGGGTATAGTAAAAACTTTCATATAGAGTGCATTAAATACTATGAGAAGCTTGATACTTGATAATTGTTTTGAGATATAAAGGTGGTAATATTAGAGTCGTTCTAGTTGAGTAATTGTGAAATTGAGAAATACTTGTGTTGAGGATTGCAAGTCCCGTAGCATGCACGTATGGTAAACATTGTGTGACACATTTGAAGCATGGGGTGCTCTTTGATTGCTTTCCTTATGAGTGGTGGTCGGGGATGAGCAATGGTCTTTTCCTACCAATCTATGCCCCTAGGAGCATGCACGTAGTGCTTGGTTTTGATGACTTGTAGATTTTTGCAATAAGTATTTGAGTTCTTTATGGCTAATGTTGAGTCCATGGATTATACGCACTCTCACCCTTCCATCATTGCTAGCCTCTTCGGTACCGTGCATTGCCCTTTCTCACCTCGAGAGTTGGTGCAAACTTCGCCAGTGCATCCAAACCCCGTGATATGATACGCTCTATCACACATAAGCCTCCTTATATCTTCCTCAAAACAGCCACCATACCTACCTATTATGGCATTTCCATAGCCATTCCGAGATATATTGCCATGCAACTTTCCACCGTTCCGTTTATTATGACATGCTCCATCATTGTCATATTACTTTGCATGATCATGTAGTTGACATCGTATTTGTGGCAAAGACACCTTCATAATTCTTTCATACATGTCACTCTTGATTCATTGCACATCCGGGTACACTGCTGGAGGCATTCACATAGAGTCATATTTTGTTCTAAGTATCGAGTTGTAATTCTTGAGTTGTAAGTAAATAAAAGTGTGATGATTTTCATTGTTAGAGCATTGTCCCATGTGAGGAAAGGATGATGGAGACTATGATTCCCCCACAAGTCGGGATGAGATTCCGGACGAAAAAAAGAGGCCATAAAAAAGAGAAAAAAGTCCCAAATAAAAAAAGGAAAAAAAGATGAGAGAAAAAGAGAGAAGGGGCAATGATACTCTCCTTTTTCCACACTTGTGCTTCAAAGTAACACCATGATCTTCATGATAGAGAGTCTCTTATGTTGTCACTTTCATATACTAGTGGGAATTATTCATTATAGAACTTGGCTTGTATATTCCAATGATGGGCGTCCTCAAAATTCCCTAGGATAGATCGAACGAAAAGAATAGCTTTGTGTTATTTTAGTACGAACTCTTGAATAGATCAAACGGAAAGAATAGCTTTGAGGTGGTTTCGTACCCTACAAACATTTTATTCTTATGTTCTGCGCTAGATAGGAACCCTGGAGTGATTCTTCGTTGCACGTTGAGGGACAGTTATATGATCCAATTATATTAGCATTGTTGGGAGATTGCACTAGCGAAAGTACGGACCCTAGGCCTCATTTTTAAGAATTGCAATACTGTTTTTGTGCCCATTTACTATTTGCTACCTTGCTGTTTTTATTTATTCAGATTATAAAAAATATTTCTACCACCAATATTACACTTTTATCATCATCTTTTCGCCGAACTAGTGCACCTATACAATTTTCCATTGTATTGGGTGTGTTGGGGACACAAGAGATTTCTTGTATTTGGTTGCAGGGTCATTTGAGAGAGACCATCTTCATCCTACACCTCTCACGAATTGATAAACCTTAGGTCATCCACTTGAGGGAAAATTTCTACTATCCTACAAAACTCTGCGCTTGGAGGCCCAACACGTGTCTACAAGAATAAAGTTGTGTAGTAGACATCAACTGGCACTGGGCTCTGGGTTAATAAGTTAGTCCCAAAAGTAATATAAAATAGCATATTAATGAATATAAAACATCCAAAACAAATAATATAATAGCATGGAACAATCAAAATTGTAGATACGTTGGAGACATATCAAACTCTAGCAATCATCTACAACTACCAAAGATCATTAAGGTAAAAACCAAGCATAGCATTAAGTATCAAGTCTTCTTTACTCACATACGCAATAGCTGAAGGAAATATGCCCTAGAGGCAATAATAAAGTTGTTATTTTATATTTCCTTATTCATGATATATTTTTATTATTCATGCTAGAATTGTATTGATCGGAAACCTAAATACATGTGTGAATACATAAACAAACACCGTGTCCCTAGTGAGCCTCTACTTGACTAGCTAGTTGATCAAAGATGGTTAAGGTTTCCTAACCATGGACATGAGTAGCGTTAGTGCATCTAGTGCCCCTTAGTGATTTTGGTGTATTGAAGACTTATAGGTTAAGGGGATAATGTGTTTGTGAGTGTACACATGTTCTATAAGTCTATGAAGAGTTTGATTTATGATGAAAGTCGACCCCTAAAAATGAATGTCTTCAGTTGAAGACTTTGGTTTTCTTGAAGAGTTTGAAAGTGAGTAAATTGGTGCGACCATGAAGACTTGATATTCATGCGAGGATTATGAAGCGTGAAGACTTTTGTTTTCGTAGTTTTATTTTCTCTTTCTTGAGTCATAGGAAACACCGTACTATTAAAGGGGGTCGAGGTAAATCTAAGGAAAAGTTTCCAAGTGATGCTCATCTCAAAATCCTACACCTACCCAATCCTTTCGAGTGAAGCCATTGGAAATCTCATACAGTTCAGTCAATTTCTTCATTGACAGAGATGAAGATCTTCTGGTCTCTGAGGAATTTGTTCTGACTGAGGATCTAGGAGTTCGCGAGTGTGGATTGCCTACAAGTGAGGAACATGATAGCCCTGAGGAATTTTATACTCAAATTTCCGACTGTTGCTGTGCTATGCGCCAGCTGTCCCAAAATATCTAACCACCTAACGGTCATATCATTGAAGGGCATTTATGTCTTATCATGTCGGGCTCCTCCCTTGGCTATAAATAGCCGCCCCCTACAACCACCAGTTGGTTGACTGCTCCGAGAGAAATGGACACTTGTCATTGAGAGCATCCTATCCTCTGAGGACTTTGAGAGAAAATCATCAAGTAAGGAAAAACCCAAACCCAAACACCTACGAACCCAAAGTGATTGAGCATCACTGAAGAGATTGTTCCTGTGTGGGACCGACGCTTGTTGCCTTTGAGGATTGCGCATCCTCCATACGGTTAGGCGTCATGGTCTAGAGCAACCAAGAGGAAATTGTGGATCACTGAGTGACCGAGTCTGTGAAGGTTTGGAAGTCACCTAAAGACTTACCACGAGTGATTGGGCGAGGTCTGTGTGACCTTAGCTCAAGGAGAATATAGTGAGGACTGTGTGTCCTCAGGTTTAATTACCTAGCCGCCCCAACCAGACATACGACTGTCACAATAGTTGGAACTGGTCTACCAAATCATCGTCTTCACCAAGCTACTGGTTCTATTTCCTCAACCCCTTCATTTCCTCATTCATGTGTTGATGTGCTTGATCGTTACTATTTGAAGACTTTGACTGAAGACTTTCTCAATTTCCTCAATCCTATTTCTTCAGTCACTTAGTCTTCAGCTTGCTTATCCTGTTTACTCGCTACCCGTACTCTGTGTATGTTTTGTTTCATCATGATGACTATGCTACTGCTCTGTTATGCATGCACTTGAGTACTTATTCCACTGCTTGTAGTTCGTGACTTAGGAATTTCCTCAAGTTGAATTTCCTCAGTAATGAATTTGTAAAAATCGCCTATTCACCCCCTCTAGTCAATATAACGCACTTTCAATGGTATTAGAGCAAGGTACTCCCTTGTTCTGTGTGATTTTGGTTTAACCACCTGGAGTTTTAGTTATGTCGACTGCAGGCATGATCAACGTCTCGGCTGGGTGTCCTACCTTCGATGGAAAGGACTACCCCTACTGGAATAATAACATGTGCATGCATCTTGAGGCAATTGACAATGATCTCTGGTACATTATGGAAAATGGCGTTCCCTCCATCAATCCTTCCGTGAACGCCGCTGATGTGAAGACATTCATGCAACTCGGCTCTCAAGTGAAGAATATCATATGTGGCCATCTGAGCAAAGGATAGTATGGCAGAGTGAGTGCTTTGGAGACAGCAAAGCTTATTTGGGATAGGCTGTCAAAGGTCAACGAAGGAGTCTCAACTCAATGTAACTCTCGAGTTGATGTTCTTCACAATCTCTTCAATCTCTTCAACACTCCTGAGGACACAGCAGTTTGAAATGTTGTTGTCTTAATGCAGTAAGTGAGAGTAGAAGCGAGAACATGGGATTGTATCGATATGATCAATGGGGATGCTTGCCTGATGGAGTAGTAGTAGGGTACTGCCCTTCAGTTGGATACTCAGAGATATCCTCGGAGGCAGAACCTACCACGAAAGACACCACAGAACACAATCATCACATGGCAATATGCAACAATATGATGCATGCTATGACATGGCAATATGAGGTGTCCTGCCTAGTGCAATGTGAAACAAGTTGGTTTGGGTCCATTTGAATAAATGATTCAAATGGGAGCTTATGTTAGTAAGCATTATGAGTGTATTATCTTGTTCCAGCTAAACAACAAGGTTAAAGTGTTTTGTCATGCATGAAACCATTACAGATGGAAAGATTGAATTTTTCTGATCAAATATCATATATAAATCTTTGCATTTGGAGTTACAGATTAAAAGTTATGAATTTTAGAAGTTTTCGTTATTTTCTGGAATTTCCTATATAAGAATAAATCCAGAAAAGGATTTACTGTGTCATCCTGGCATCAGTGTGACGTCAGCGGGTCAAAGGCGCCAGCCCAGGTCAAACCTGACTGGTGGGCCCCATCTGTCAGTGTAACAACTAACTAATAGAGTTAGTTAGTGTTTCGTTAGCACTAAACTAGGTTAGTTAGGCCCTAGGACCACATGTCAGTGAGTGAACCTATTAACCAAGTAATTAGTGTTAACTACACTAATTCTAAATTAGACAGGGGCATGGCCCACACGTCAGTGACTCAGGGGAGGTTCACCTGGGCCCACACGGGGTCAAACAGGGTCAAACTCGCCGGCGTTTAGCCGCCGGCGAGGCCAGATGCGGCGGAGCAGTGCGTGTTTCACCCACAAGGCGCCATTTGGCACGCGGAGCACAGCTACGGGACGCAGATGCTCGTCCGCATCCAACCGTGGCGGTGGCGCGGCCGGGGAGTGGCCGGAGTGGCGCCGGCGACGAGCTCGACGGCGGCCGAAGCTCGGGGTGCAGGTGGGGATGGGGCTGTGGTGCGCAAATGAGCGCGGCGAGGTGCTATGGGGGCTCTACGCGATGCGGGGAGCGCGTTGAGCGCATGCCCGGGACCAAATGGTCACCGGAGCATCTCCGGCCATGAGCGCGGGCGGTGGCGTGTGCGGGTGAGCATGGTGCAGTCGCTACGGTGCACGAGAAGGTAAATGGAGGGGATGGGGAGATGGCTGAGCTCACGGGGGTCACGTCGAGGTAGTCGGCGAGGTCGGGGGCAAGCTGATGCGGCGGGGATGGCGAAGGGGATATTCGATGGTTGGAGTTGGGGAAGACGGGGTCGGGGCGATTCCAGAGCGGGCGAGCGCTCGGGGCTCGACCTGCTCGATGTAGTCGACGACGGCGGAGCTCGTGGACACGACGGCGCGGCGCGAGGATGACGGAGGGCGCGGCTACGGCGACGGTGCGGTGGCAGGGGAGTCGGCCATGGTGGGAGAGGGCGAGGGAGAGGCGTTGGGGGTGAATGGAGGGGTCTGCGGGGTCGAGGCGACGACGTGCAGGTTGTCAAGACGTCTAGGGGCGCGGGCGGCAAGCAGGTGGTGCCGTGGCGAGCTCAGGCGCGCCGGCGCTCACCTCTCTGCCTGCCTGCCTGGAGAGAGGAAGCAGCTGACTGTCCATGGGCCAACACAGTGCTGGGCCGCCAGGTAGGTCGGCTGGGGGTTTAGCCAGGTTAGTCCCTTTCTCTCTCTTTTTTCTGTTTCTATTTATTCTGTTTTGTGTTTTGAAATAGTAAAAATACTATTTCATTTACAAAAACCCTGAAAATAATCAGAGGCACCTTTGAAAATATTCTCAACAGCCTAAAATTACTTTCAGGATTATTTGGGCATTTAAAAATATTTATAGGATTTAAATTGCCCAAATGCAATTAGTAATGAGTTAATCCAATGACCTTATGATGTCCTAGAAAAATGTGCACCATTTTTGTCAAAGGTTTTAACCCAAAACAAAAAGGGTGGACTTTTTAGAAGGGCATTTCAGGTTCATTGAAAAAGTTTTAGTAAACCCTAGTTGTTCCAAGGGGGTGCTGGGGGTTCTGTCTTCCCCATTTCAGCTTTCTGGGAAATTAAACATGATGCAACACTCTAATGCATGAACTATCTAGGGTGTGACAACTCACCCCCACTCAAAAGAATCTCGTCCCGAGATTTAGGATCCGTTAGGAAGAAGGTGGGGTACTCGAGTCGAAGACGATCCTCCCTTTCCCAAGTGGCTTCCCTTTCAGTGTGGTGTGACCATTGAACCTTAAGAAACTTGATGTTATGGCGTCAAGTGGTATGCTCGGCTTGATCAAGGAGACAAACGGGATATTTCCGATATGAGAGATTATCTTGTAGATCAAGCGTTTCGTGGTCCACTCCACGGATAGGATCCGCGAAGCAACGCCTGAGTTGAGAAACATGGAAGAAATCGTGAACTTTGGAAATATGTGGAGGTAGTTCCAATTGGTAGGCAATTTCTCCTCGTTTGGCAAGAATGCGAAAGGGTCCAATGTAACGAGGAGCCAATTTGCCTTTGATACCGAAACGATGGGTTCCCTTTAGCGGAGTAACCCGAAGGTAAGCCTTCTCGCCGACTTCATAAGTCATGAGCTTATGTTTACGATCATTCTTTTGATGAGATTGGGCTGTTTTCAATTTCTCACGAATAACGTGAACCTGCTCTTCTGCTTCCTGAATCATATCCGGGCCAAAGAGTTGGCTTTCCCCGGTTTCTGACCAGTTAAGAGGCGTTCGACATTTTTGTCCATAGAGAACTTCGAAAGGAGCTATAGTTACAAGCAAACTCCGCGAATGGAAGGCATTTCTCCCAATCCATTCCGAATGAGATGACCGAAGCTCGGAGCATATCCTCCAGGATTTGATTGACTCGCTCTACTTGACCGCTTGATTGGGGGTGAAACGCGGTGCGAAAAGAGAGACGAGTTCCCATAGCATTTTGGAAACTTTCCCAAAATCGAGAGGTGAAGAGACTCCCACGGTCTGAGTTAATTTCCAATGGGACACCATGAAGAGACACTATTCGGGAGATGTATAGATCAGCTAGCTGGCTAGCGGTGATACTCTCACGAACAGGTAGGAAATGGGCTACTTTGGAAAGACGATCGATCACGACAAAGATAGCATTATTCCCTCTCTTGGTCCTGGGAAACCCAGTAATGAAATTCATACTGATTTTATCCCATTTCCATTTGGGAATAGCCAAAGGTTGAAGGGTGCCAGCAGGCCGTTGATGATCTGCTTTAACACGACGACAAACGTCGCAGTTAGCAATGTATTGAGCAATTTCTCTCTTCATCCTAGTCCACCAGAACCTCTAGCGTAGGTCTTGATACATTTTAGTACTACCGGGATGAATAGTGAGAGGGGATTCATGAGCTTCCTTAAGGATCAGTTGTCGTAGTTGTTGTTCCTTGGGAACCACCAGGCGGTTCTCAAAGAAGACAACACCTTGATCGTTCATAGAGAAACACGTAGCAGCTCCGCTAGCAATGTTCTGCTTGATCCGAGATATACCCTTGTCATACCGCTGGGCGGTTATGATCTGATCCATAAGGGTCAGTTTCGCCACCAGGGTGGATAGGAATCCTTGAGGAACAATGTGAAGGTTAATCTTAAGAAATTCCTCATGGAGAAGTGGTTGACTTTGTTGTAACATCAGGTTGTTACAATAAGATTTATGACTTAGCGCATCAGCCATGACATTGGCTTTGCCCGGGGTGTAAGTTATTCCTAAGTCAGAATCCGAGATCAACTCGACCCAACGTCTTTGCCTGAGATTCAAATCCGGTTGGGTGAAGATATATTTCAGACTTTGGTGATCAGTGAAGATCTCGCAACGATTACCGAGAAGGTAATGTCACCATGTTTTAGGTGCATGGACTACAGCTGCAAGCTCCAGATCATGTGTGGGATAGTTTTCCTCATGTGGGTGTAGTTGCCGTGAAGCATAGGCAATTACCTGACGATCTTGCATGAGTATGCAACCTAGTCCTTGTCGCGAGGCGTCGCAATATATAATAAAGTCCTTGGAGAAATCTGGTGGTACCAGTACGGGAGCAGTTGTTAGGCGTCTTTTCAGTTCCTGAAAGCTGAACTTGCATTGTGGGGTCCACTCGAACTTTTTATCTTTCTTGAGGTGTTCAGTTAGAGGTTTAGCAACCTTGGAGAAATTCTCAACGAAGCGGCGACAATAGCTCGCTAAGCCAAGGAAGCTCCGAACTTGCTTGACCGTTTCAGGTGGAGTCCAATCAAGGACGGCTTGAACTCGCTCGGGATTGACAGCAATACCCTTACCAGAGATTACATGACCTAGATAGGTCACTTCTAGCAACCAAAATTCACACTTGGAGAATTTGGCATAAAGGCGATGCTCTTGAAGTTTCGTCAATACCAGCCTTAGATGTTCAGCATGTTCCTCCTCATTCTTGGAGAAGATGAGTATATCATCGAGGTATACCACGACGAATTTATCCAAATACTCCATGAAGACCGAGTTCATTAACCGAGAGAAAGTGGCTGGGGCATTGGTTAAACTGAAGGACATGACGGTGTACTCGTATTGGCCATAACGAGTAACAAAGGCCATTTTGGGATTGTCCTCGTTTCTGATTTTGATTTGATGGTAGCCCAACCTCAAATCCATCTTGGAAAAGACTGATGATCCAACGAGTTGATCATACAGATTGTTGATCCTGGGGAGCGGATACTTGTTCTGATAGTGACCAAGTTGACAGGTCGGTAATCTACAACCATCCGATCCGTTCCATCCTTCTTCTTGACGAAGAGGACGGGGCAAGACCAAGGAGAGGAACTAGGACGGATGAAACCCCTTTTCAAGGACTCATCGAGTTGGTTCTTAAGCTCGGCTAGTTCTAAGGGTGCCATCTTATAGGGTCTTCTAGAAATTGGGACGGTTCCTGGAACAAGGTCTATCACAAACTGGACATCCCTGTCAGGTGGAACACCTGGCAGTTCTTCTGGAAAGACATCTAGAAAATCTCGGACTACCAGAATATCTTCAAGGTCTGGAAGGGGGTTGGCATTTAGGGGGTAAAGCTGGCGCTTGGCCACTCGAGTTAAGACATTGACTGTCTTGCCCGATGGGTGAGTAAGTTGAACAGTCCTAGTAGAGCAATCAATCTTAGCATAATGGGATGACATCTAGTCCATACCCAAGATGATGTTTATGTCCGAGGACTTGAGAGCTATTAAGGATGCAAGGAAGACAAGTCTATCGACGAGAATTTCATTCCCATGGCTTACTCTGGAGGTTTGCCATCTAGAGCCAGGGGTTTGAATTTCCATGGTAGTGGGCATGTCACAGAATGTCGTATTATGCAATCAAGCATAGCTCTCAGATATGAATGAATGAGATGCTCCAGCATCGAAAAGAACAGATGCCGGATGGAAATTAACAAGGAGCGTACCAAGGACGACGTTAGGATCCTCATGAGCCTCCTCAGTTGAGACATAGTTGACATGGGCACGTGCAGTGGTGGCTGGCTTGGCGTAGAAGGTCTTTCCCACTGGCTTACCACGGCCAACGGACTTTCTAGACTAGTTGGGGTTGTTGTTCTGGGGACACTCTCGACTGTAGTGACCCGGCTCTCCACACTTGAAACATGTCACAACATTGGGGCGTGGAGCAGCATTAGCAGCGAGGCCACCATAGGTCTTAGGCGGTGCAAACTGCTGGTTGGGGCGAGGTGCCTCAACGGATGGCCTCGGAATGAACCCGGGTGGCAGCGCTGTGCTTGGAATCCACACCCGGCGCTTCTGAGATCCAGAGCCGGATGAAGAACCAAAATCACGAGAGTGCTTGCATGAAGCGTCATAGTCAGACTGGCCTGTCTCAGCACTGATGGCTTTATTGACCAACTTCTAGAAAGAGGTGCACTCGTGCAGATGAAGATCGCGGCGAAGCTCGGGGCTAAGTCCCTTGCGGAACCTTGCCTGCTTCTTAGCGTCGGTGGATACCTCTTCAGGAGCATAACGTGCCAGATTCCCAAATTCATGACTATATGGATCCACAGTCAGTCTGCCTTGGGTAAAATTGCAGAACTCTTCCCTCTTACGATCTATGCGACCTTCCGGGATGTGATGCTCACGGAAAGCCTCACTGAATTCAGCCCAAGTAGTGATTTGGCCGACCAGGCACATAGCCTCAAAGTTTTCCCACCAAAGTCTAGCAGGGCCTTCGAGATGATAGGCAGCATAGGTAACCTTATCAGCTTCGGCCACGTTGGCAGAACGTAGCTTGTGGGTGATGCTGCGAAGCCAGTCATCTGCGTCGAGGGGCTCGACGGAATGATTAAACTTTGGTGGGTACAACTTGATAAAGTCATTGATTGACACCAAGTCGTTTCACTGATGGCTTGTAGTGTTCTGCTCAATCCGCTCCAGCAGGCGGTTAGTCTCACGCTTGTTTCTTTCTGCCTCCAGCATAACTTCGGCTAGAGAAGGCGGGTGAGGCAGATTTTCACCCCTAGCTGCACTGGCTTCTCCCTGCTCCGGGGCAGCAGGGTTGTTGTGGGTGTTGACCATCCTAGGAAAAACAAGACAACGGTTTAGACAAGTATGGCACACACTTGGCAAGGAAGTGCAGAATGTAATGGATAACATGGAATGCTAAGATGTTCATTGCACGACATGGTATTATAGAAACTGCCATATATATACCATTGGTCATACACACCGTACATAGTTTAGTACAAGCCCAGGCTAGAGTACAACTACGGTGAAAGACATTACATCTCATCGGAGGCATTCCAAGCTCCTATACATTATTTTTCTATACCTCCGGAGTGTGATATACACCAAGTCGTATCCCACGGTCATGCAGGACTGTGGAGAATACAAATATTACAGTACTAGTGAAACTACTACTAGATCAGACGGCTCCGTAGTAATCCTCATAAAAGTCACTACCAAAGCCTGGATGTGGAACATGATCATCTGGGAACAGACGGTCCTGCGGAGCCTGCGGACCATAGGGACTCGGATGTGGCCTTGGTCCCACAGACGTGGCAGACCGGGACCACGAGGAGGGGTGATGCCTCCTACATCATGCCACTCCATACAATCTGGCAATCTAGACCGCATAGGGTACAGGTCCGTCAGGTCCATGTATCCTGCCTGCACCGCAGGTGCAAACCGAGTCAAAGTGGCCCAGTGATCAGCACAAGAGTTGAAAAGTTCCATACGCAAGGCCCGATTTTCGTGGTCCTTATCCTCGAGCATCTCGACAGTGGTCCGGAGTAGTGACTCCTCATGTGTAGAGTCATAGTACAAAGCCTGCACCCTAGGTGGTGCTCCAGGGAGTGAGGCTGGCATGTAGCGGAAATCGGTGTTCTGAAGCAAGGCAGTCTTGGCTCGAATGATAGTCATCATTGAGTAAGCTGCATCCTGCACAGACATCTCAATAGTGACCCCAAGTCCATAGGAACAGTGAAGGGGCTTAGTGGCTCCAGGATAAGAGGGATATATCCTGATGGTACAAAGGTACTGGCTCTGGTTGAAGTCTCGGAACTGCTCCTCGATGGTATATTCCGGATACCATCGATAGCCTGACTCGACCGTCACTCGAACCAACATGGCCGTGTGACTGGGTACATCAAGGCACCGGGTTAGACAAACCACTTGGTTCTGGGAATGGGTGGCCATCTGAAAGCACAGGATAATGCCAAAGGCATTAGAATTTCTAGGAGAAATTGGACAGCATAACGGCTGTAAATGCTCATAAAAAGATTTGAGACATCCACAACAGTTTGCAATACCACTCAACAACACCATATCAAGGTTCTGGTTCAATTGACAACATACTAAAAGTAGTAGAAACTGTCCTGAGGCTTGTAACAACAATCCTATAAGCTACTACGGATTAGTAACATGTGAACCTGATAGAGAGAAGAGAATGACTCAGATCAGAGGGCATAAGGTAAAGGAGTAAAAGAGCCTTATGTTCCCTCCCATAATCAATTCCCCTACATATAATTAAAACATTTCTAGACTCGACATCGACCAGTTTGGCTCAACGAACCTACAGGCAGTCCGGCTCTGATGCCAACACTTTCAGGACCCAGATTCCAAGTCACATTGATCTAGCCGGTAACACCTCATATCACTTTGCGGCCTGACGCACTGTATCCCTACGGGTGTCGCCTTACCATGGCCCGGGACCGTTTGCACCTTTTGGCTCACGTATATGATAGTGTCGCTAGTATCCATATGACAAAGAACTCGGGCTGACATGGCTAGTCGTGAACCCAAAGCGGCACAGACCTATGGGGACAGGCATACATGAATCACATCGAGCATGTCGGTCAACAGCCTGTGAATCTGGGCTGTAGCACTGGGCTAACAGGACTCCGGGGAACCCGGGCTGTAGCAGGCTAGACAGGACTCCGGATGTCACCGCGTGACATTTCCCCATAGGGACAAACATAGGAACGAAGTGAAACACATGCCGACCAGTCAAGTGTCCTGAGCAGTAGTGCTGGGCTAGCAGGACTCCGATGAACCGGGCTGTAGCGGACTACTATGGCTCAAGGAGCACAAGACTACATTTCCCCATAAGAGAGGCTGCCAAGGATAAACAACTAGATTGTCGGATCCCACACATACCAAGCATTTCAATCATACGCACAATATGCTCGATATGTGCATATACAACATGGCATCACAACAAAACTCTATAGCTCAAGTACTTTATTTAAAGGCTCCGGAGAGCCATACATAACATGTTCATACAGGTAGGGGTCACAAGACCCGACACTCAAGTCATACAAGCATACAAGCACATGCGGAAGCAAATAAGTCTGGGTACAGACACTAGAAAGAAAGAAGGCTTGTCGAAGCCTGACTATCTACATAGGGCCCTCCATGGCCAGAATCACCACCTAGGTGGCAAGTTACTCATGGACGTCGAGGTCTACATAAAACCCATCGGAGAGGCGGTGTTGTCGTCTGAAAATAGTAATTAAAGCAACATGAGTACAAAGGTACTCAGCAAGTCTTACAACAGATCCTACTATACATGCTCATTCTCAAGAAGGTGGTGGAGTTATTGTAGCTAGCCAGCTTTCACTCCTGGCTAAGCTATCCTACGAGACACCACTAGTAAAATAGTTTTCGCACATGAGTCCACTAATCACTAACACAATACTCCACCGGGGATCCTCCCTCATCATCCTACGAGAGGGCCATCCTCGATACTCACACTTATCTTGAGTCTTTTAGTAGTAACCATTAACTTGTCTATGAACTGTATAGGCAACCAAGTAGTCCTTTACCGCGGACGCGGCTATTCGAATAGATGATGTTAACCCTGCAGGGGTGTACTTCTTCATACACGCTCTCACCACTTATCGTCATTTACACGACGTGTACTCGGCAACCTTCAAGCGGAATCCCAATGAGGGTTTCGGCCACGGCCTACCTAAACACTCAAGTCTCTAGTCCAGGTTTATCGCCTATCCAGGTTCCATCCACAGGGAGTCCAGCCGAGGTTTCCACATACGGCCCCGAACGATGTGTATAGGGTCCCGAGACGCCAAACGGGCGCCCGGCATACCCGGCCATGGTGTATCTACCGCATCATAGCCCACCCCTAGGGTCAGCGCTACACACGGCCGCCAACACATAACCTACAAACACCAGAAACTAGTTGCAACTCCTAGACAGAGTACTAGCGTGATTAAGAAGCCGAGAGGGCCAATTAAGGATCCCAATGCATGGTAGTAACTGATTCTTAAATCACACATAAAGATCTCAGTTCTTAGGGACGGACTCAATGAAACAACCCACCATGTACTCCTACATGGCCTCTCATCGATACCTTTACCAAATCATGTTCAACACATCCCTCACATTACCAACATAATCATTTCACTCTAGCCCATCACCCAGATGAACCAGACCTGACACAACTCTAAGCATAGCAGGCATAGCAAGGTAGGAAACACATACATGGCTCAATCAACTCCTACACATGCTAGTGGGTTACATGATTCAAACTGCTGTGTGCTATGGTAGTTGAACCCCTTATCCTCTGCATGACCTGTCATTGCCACAGTAACTAGATGAAACCCACTAGCATGTGTAGGAGTTGATTGAGCCATGTATGTAATTCCTACCTTGCTTTGCCTAGTATGCTTAGAGTTGTGTCAAGTATGGTCCATCTAGGTGATGGGCTAGAGTGAAATGGTTATATCGGTAATGTGAGGGATGTGATGAACATGATTTGGTAAAGGTATCGATGAGAGGCCATGTAGGAGTACATGGTGGGTTGTTTCATTGAGGCCGTCCATAAGAACTGAGATCTGTATGTGTGATTTAAGATGCAGTTACTACCATACATTGGGCCCGAAACCAATGGACCCTCTCGGCTTCTTATTCACCCTAGTACTCTGTCCAGGAGTTGCAAATAGTTTCTGGTGTTTGTAGGATATGTGTTGGCGGCCGTGCGTAGCGCTGACCCTAGGGGTGGGCTATGTTGCGGTAGATACACCGTGGCTGATGGGTTTCGTAGTAATTTCAAAATTTTCCTACGCACACGCAAGATCATGGTGATGCATAGAAACGAGAGGGGAGAGTGTGATCTACATACCCTTGTAGATCGACAACGGAAGCGTTAGCACAACGTGGTTGATGTTGTCGTACGTCTTCACGGCTCGACCGATCAAGCACTGAAACTACGGCACCTCCGAGTTCTAGCACACCTTCAGCTCAATGACGATCCCTGGACTCCGATCCAGCAAAGTGTCGGGGAAGAGTTCCGTCAGCACGACGGCGTGGTGACGATCTTGATGTACTACCATCGTAGGGCTTCGCCTAAGCACTGCTATGATATTATCGAGGACTATGGTGGAAGGGGGGCACCGCACACGGCTAAAAATATGATCACGTGGATCAACTTGTGTGGGTATGGGGTGCCCCCTTGCCCCCGTATATAAAGGATCAAGGGAAGGAGGCCGGCCGGCCCCTATGGCGTGCCAAGGAGGAGTCCTCCTCCTAGTAGGAGTAGGACTCCTACTAGGAGGGGGAAAGAAGTGGGGAGGGAGAAGGAAAGGAGGGCGCCGCCCCCCTCTCCTAGTCCAATTCGGACCAGGGGGGAGGAGGCGCGCGGCCCACCCTGGCTGCCCCTCTCTCTCTCCACTAAGGCCCATATGGCCCATTACTTCTCCCGGGGGGGTTCCGGTAACCCTCCGGCTCTCCGGTTTTCTCCGAAATCACCCGGAACACTTCCGGTGTCCGAATATAGCCGTCCAATATATCAATCTTTTTGTCTCGACCATTTCGAGACTCCTCGTCATGTCCGTGATCACATCCGGGACTCCGAACTAACTTTGGTACATCAAAACTCATAAACTCATAATATAACTGTCATCGAAACCTTAAGCGTGCGGACCCTACGGGTTCGAGAACAATGTAGACATGACCGAGACACGTCTCCGGTCAATAACCAATAGCGGAACCTGGATGCTCATATTGGCTCCTACATATTCTACGAAGATCTTTTATCGGTCAGACCGCATAACAACATATGTTGTTCCCTTTGTCATCGGTATGTTACTTGCCCGAGATTCGATCGTCGGTATCTCAAATACCTAGTTCAATCTCGTTACCGGCAAGTCTCTTTACTCGTTTTGTAATACATCATCTTGCAACTAACTCATTAGTTGTAATGCTTGCAAGGCTTATGTGATGTGCATTACCGAGAGGGCCCAGAGATACCTCTCCGACAATCGGAGTGACAAATCCTAATCTCGAAATACGCCAACCCAACATCTACCTTTGGAGACCCCTGTAGAGCTCCTTTATAATCACCCAGTTACGTTGTGACGTTTGGTAGCACACAAAGTGTTCCTCCGGCAAACGAGAGTTGCATAATCTCATAGTCATAGGAACATGTATAAGTCATGAAGAAAGCAATAGCAACATACTAAACGATCAGGTGCTAAGCTAATGGAATGGGTCATGTCAATCAGATCATTCACCTAATGATGTGATCCCGTTAATCAAATAACAACTCTTTGTCCATGGTTAGGAAACATAACCATCTTTGATTAACGAGCTAGTCTAGTAGAGGCATACTAGTGACACTCTGTTTATCTATGTATTCACACATGTATTATGTTTCCGGTTAATACAATTCTAGCATGAATAATAAACATTTATCATGATATAAGGAAATAAATAATAACTTTATTATTGCCTCTAGGGCATATTTCCTTCAGTCTCCCACTTGCACTAGAGTCAATAATCTAGATTACACAGTAATGATTCTAACACCCATGGAGCTTTGGTGCTGATCATGTTTTGCTCGTGGAAGAGGCTTAGTCAACGGGTCTGCTACATTCAGATCTGTATGTATCTTGCAAATCTCTATGTCTCCCACCTGGACTAGATCCCGGATGGAATTGAAGCATCTCTTGATGTGCTTGGTTCTCTTGTGAAATCTGGATTCCTTTGCCAAGGCAATTGCACCAGTATTGTCACAAAAGATTTTCATTGGACCCAATGCACTAGGTATGACACCTAGATTGGATATGAACTCCTTCATCCAGACTCATTCGTTTGCTGCTTCCGGAGCAGCTATGTATTCCGCCTCACATGTAGATCCCGCCATGACGCTTTGTTTAGAACTGCACCAACTGACAGCTCCACCGTTTAATGTAAATACGTATCCGGTTTGCGATTTAGAATCGTCCGGATCAGTGTCAAAGCTTGCATCGACGTAACCAGTTATGATTAGCTCTTTGTCACCTCCATAAACGAGAAACATATCCTTAGTCCTCTTCAGGTATTTCAGGATGTTCTTGACCGCTGTCCAGTGATCCACTCCTGGATTACTTTGGTACCTCCCTACTAGACTTATAGCAAGGCACACATCAGGTCTGGTACACAGCATTGCATACATGATAGAGCCTATGGCTGAAGCATAGGGAACATCTCTCATTTTCTCTCTATCTTCTAAAGTGGTCGGGCATTGAGTCTGACTCAACTTCACACCTTGTAACACAGGCAAGAACCCTTTCTTTGCTTGATCCATTTTGAAATTCTTCAAAACTTTGTCAAGGTATGTGCTTTGTGAAAGTCCAATTAAGCGTCTTGATCTATCTCTATAGATCTTTATGCCTAATATGTAAGCAGCTTCACCGAGGTCTTTCATTGAAAAACTCTTATTCAAGTATCCCTTTATGCTATCCAGAAATTCTATATGATTTCCAATCAGTAATATGTCATCCACATATAATATCAGAAATGCTACAGAGCTCCCACTCACTTTCTTGTAAATACAGGCTTCTCCAAAAGTCTGTACAAAACCAAATGCTTTGATCACACTATCAAAGCGTTTATTCCAACTCCGAGAAGCTTGCACCAGTCCATATATGGATCGCTGGAGCTTGCACACTTTGTTAGCTACCTTTGGATCGACAAAACCTTCTGGTTGTATCATATACAACTCTTCTTCCAGAAATCCATTCAGGAATGCAGTTTTGACATCCATCTGCCAAATTTCATAATCATAAAATGCGGCAATTGCTAACATGATTCGCACAGACTTAAGCATCGCTACGGGTGAGAAGGTCTCATCATAGTCAATCCCTTGAACTTGCCGAAAACCTTTTGCGACAAGTCGAGCTTTGTAGACAGTAATATTACCGTCAGCGTCAGTCTTCTTCTTGAAGATCCATTTATTCTCAATTGCTTGCCGATCATTGGGCAAGTCAACCAAAGTCCATACTTTGTTCTCATACATGGATCCCATCTCAGATTTCATGGCTTCAAGCCATTTTGCGGAATCTGGGCTCACCATCGCTTCTTCATAGTTCGTAGGTTCATCATGATCAAGTAGCATGACTTCTAGAACAGGATTACCGTACCACTCTGGCACGGATCTCACTCTGGTTCATCTACGAGGTTCAGTAGTATCTTGTTCTGAAGTTTCATGATCATTATCATTAGCTTCCTCACTAATTGGTGTAGGTGTCACAGAAACAGGTTTCTTTGATGTACTACTTTCCAATAAGGGAGTAGGTACAGTTACCTCGTCAAGTTCTACTTTCCTCCCACTCACTTCTTTCGAGAGAAACTCCTTCTCCAGAAAGTTTCCGAATTTAGCAACAAAAGTCTTGCCTTCGGATCTGTGATAGAAGGTGTATCCAATAGTTTCCTTTGGATATCCTATGAAGACACATTTCTCCGATTTGGGTTTGAGCTTATCAGGTTGAAGCTTTTTCACATAAGCATCGCAGCCCCAAACTTTCAGAAACGACAACTTTGGTTTCTTGCCAAACCACAGTTCATAAGGCGTTGTCTCAACGGATTTTGATGGTGCCCTATTTAACGTGAATGCGGCCGTCTCTAGAGCGTATCCCCAAAATGATAGCGGTAAATCAGTAAGAGACATCATAGATCGTACCATATCTAGTAAACTATGATTACGACGTTCGGACACACCATTACGCTGTGGTGTTCCGGGTGGCGTGAGTTGCGAAACTATTCCACATTGTTTCAAATGTACACCAAACTCGTAACTCAAATATTCTCCTCCACGATCAGATCGTAGGAATTTTATTTTATTGTTACGATGATTTTCAACTTCACTCTGAAATTCTTTGAACTTTTCAAACGTTTCAGACTTGTGTTTCATTAAGTAGATATACCCATATCTGCTTAAGTCATCTATGAAGGTGAGAAAATAACGATATCCCCCACGAGCCTCAACATTCATCGGACCACATACATCTGTATGTATGATTTCTAACAAATCTTTTGGTCTCTCCATAGTACTGGAGAATGGTGTTTTTGTCATCTTACCCATAAGGCACGGTTCGCAAGTACCAAGTGATTCATAATCAAGTGGTTCCAAAAGCCCATCAGTATGGAGTTTCTTCATGCGCTTTATACCGATATGACCTAAACGGCAGTGCCACAAATATGTTGCCTATCATTATCAACTCTGCATCTTTTGGTTTCAACACTATGAATATGTGTGTCACTACTATCGAGATTTAATAAGAATAGACCACTCTTTAAGGGTGCATGACCATAAAAGATATTACTCATGTAAATAGAACAGCCATTATTCTCTGATTTAAATGAATAACCGTCTCGCATCAAACAAGATCCAGATATAATGTTCATGCTTAACGCTGGCACCAAATAACAATTATTTAGGTCTAATATTAATCCCGAAGGTAGATGTAGAGGTAGCGCGCCGACTGCGATCACATCGACTTTGGAACCGTTTCCCACGCGCATCGTCACCTCATCCTTAGCCAATCTTCGCTTAATCCGTAGTCCCTGTTTCGAGTTGCAAATATTAGCAACAGAACCAGTATCAAATACCCAGGTGCTACTGCGAGCATTAGTAAGGTACACATCAATAACATGTATATCACATATACCTTTGTTCACCTTGCCATCCTTCTTATCCGCCAAATACTTGAGGCAGTTCCGCTTCCAGTGACCAGTCTGCTTGCAGTAGAAGCACTCAGTTTCAGGCTTAGGTCCAGGTTTGGGTTTCTTCTCTTGAGCAGCAACTTGCTTGCCGTTCTTTTTGAAGTTCCCCTTCTTCTTCCCTTTGCCCTTTTTCTTGAAACTAGTGGTCTTGTTGACCATCAACACTTGATGCTCCTTCTTGATTTCTACCTCCGCAACTTTCAGCATTGCGAAGAGCTTGGGAATAGTCTTATTCATCCCTTGCATATTATAGTTCATCACGAAGGTCTTGTAGCTTGGTGGCAGTGATTGGAGAATTCTGTCAATGATGCAATCATTTGGAAGATTAACTCCCAATTGAATCAAGTGATTATTATACCCAGACATTTTGAGTATATGCTCACTGACAGAACTGTTCTCCTCCATCTTGCAGCTATAGAACTTATTGGAGACTTCATATCTCTCAATCCGGGCATTTGCTTGAAATATTAACTTCAACTCCTGGAACATCTCATATGCTCCATGACGTTCAAAACATCGTTGAAGTCCCGATTCTAAGCCGTAAAGCATGGCACAATGAACTATCGAGTAGTCATCAGCTTTGCTCTGCCAGACGTTCATATCATCTGGTGTTGCTCCAGCAGCAGGCCTGGCACCCAGCGGTGCTTCCAGGACGTAATTCTTCTATGCAGCAATGAGGATAATCCTCAAATTATGGACCCAGTCTGTGTAATTGCTACCATCATCTTTCAACTTTGCTTTCTCAAGGAACGCATTAAAATTCAACGGAACAATAGCACGGGCCATCTATCTCCAATCAAACATAGACAAGCAAGATACTATCAGGTACTAAGTTCATGATAAATTTAGGTTCAATTAATCATATTACTTAAGAACTCCCACTTAGATAGACATCCCTCTAATCCTCTAAGTGATTACGTGATCTAAATCAACTAAACCATGTCCGATCATCACGTGAGATGGAGTAGTTTCATTGGTGAACATCGCTATGTTGATCATATCTTCTATATGATTCACGCTCGACCTTTCGGTCTCCATGTTCCGAGGCCATATCTGCATATGCTTGGCTCGTCAAGTATAACCTGAGTATTCCGCGTGTGCAACTGTTTTGCACCCGTTGTATTTGAACGTAGAGCCTATCACACCCGATCATCACGTGGTGTCTCAGCACGAAGAACTTTCGCAACGGTGCATACTCAGGGAGAACACTTCTTGATAATTAGTGAGAGATCATCTTATAATTCTACCGTCAATCAAAGCAAGATAAGATGCATAAAAGACAAACATCACATGCAATCAATATACGTGATATGATATGGCCATCATCATCTTGTGCTTGTGATCTCCATCTTCGAAGCACCGTCGTGATCACCATCGTCACCGGCGTGACACCTTGATCTCCATCATAGCATCATTGTCGTCTCGCCAATCTTATGCTTCCACGACTATCGCTACCGCTTGGTGATAAAGTAAAGCATTACAGCGCGATTGCTTTGCATACAATAAAGCGACAACCATATGGCTCCTGCCAGTTGCCGATAACTCGGTTACAAAACATGATCATCTCATACAATAAAATTTAGCATCATGTCTTGAGCATATCACATCACAACATGCCCTGCAAAAACAAGTTAAACGTCCTCTACTTTGTTGTTGCAAGTTTTTACGTGGCTGCTATGGGCTTAAGCAAGAACCAATCTTACCTACGCATCAAAACCACAACGATAGTTTGTCAAGTTGGTGCTGTTTTAACCTTCGCAAGGACCGGGCATAGCCACACTCGGTTCAACTAAAGTTGGAGAAACTGTCACCCGCTAGCCACCTTTGTGCAAAGCACGTTGGGAGAACCGGTCTCGCGTAAGCGTACGCGTAATGTCGGTCCGGGCCGCTTCGTCCAACAATACTGCCGAACCAAAGTATGACATGCTGGTAAGCAGTATGACTTATATCGCCCACAACTCACTTGTGTTCTACTCGTGCATATAACATCAACACATAAAACCTAGGCTCGGATGCCACTGATGGGTTTCGTAGTAATTTCAAAATTTTCCTACGCACACGCAAGATCATGATGATGCATAGCAACGAGAGGGGAGAGTGTGATCTACGTACCCTTGTAGATCGACAACGGAAGAGTTAGCACAACGTGGTTGATGTAGTCGTACGTCTTCACGGCTCGACCGATCAAGCACCGAAACTACGGCACCTCCGAGTTCTAGCACACGTTCAGCTCGATGACGATCCCCGGACTCCGATCTAGCAAAGTGTCAGGGAAGAGTTCCGTCAGCACGACGGCGTGGTGACGATCTTGATGTACTACCATCGCAGGGCTTCGCCTAAGCACCACTATGATATTATCGAGGACTATGGTGGAAGGGGGCACCGCACACGGCTAAAAATATGATCACGTGGATCAACTTGTGTGTCTATGGGGTGCCCCCTTGCCCCGTATATAAAGGATCAAGGGGAGGAGGCCGGCCGGCCCCTATGGCGCGCCAAGGAGGAGTCCTCCTCCTAGTAGGAGTAGGACTCCTACTAGGAGGGGGAAAGAAGTGGGGAGGGAGAAGGAAAGGGGGGCGCCACCCCCCCTCTCCTAGTCCAATTCGGACCAGGGGGGAGGAGGCGCGCGTCCCACCCTGGCTGCCCCTCTCTCTCTCCACTAAGGCCCATATGGCCCATTTCTTCTCCCGGGGGGGTTCCGGTAACCCTTTGGCTCTCCGGTTTTCTCCGAAATCACCCGGAACACTTCCGGTGTCCGAATATAGCCGTCCAATATATCAATCTTTATGTCTCGACCATTTCGAGACTCCTTGTCATGTCCGTGATCACATCCGGGACTCCGAACTAACTTCGGTACATCAAAACTCATAAACTCATAATATAACTGTCATCGAAACCTTAAGCGTGCGGACCCTACGGGTTCGAGAACAATGTAGACATGACCGAGACATGTCTCCGGTCAATAACCAATAGCAGAACCTGGATGCTCATATTAGCTCCTACATATTCTACGAAGATCTTTTATCAGTCAGACCGCATAACAACATACGTTGTTCCCTTTGTCATCGGTATGTTACTTGCCCGAGATTCGATCGTCGGTATCTGTAATACCTAGTTCAATCTCGTTACCGGCAAGTCCCTTTACTCGTTTCGTAATACATCATCTTGCAACTAACTCATTAGTTGTAATGCTTGCAAGGCTTATGTGATGTGCATTACCGAGAGGGCCCAGAGATACCTCTCCAACAATCGGAGTGACAAATCCTAATCTCGAAATACGCCAACCCAACATCTACCTTTGGAGACCCCTGTAGAGCTCCTTTATAATCACCCAGTTACGTTGTGACGTTTGGTAGCACACAAAGTGTTCCTCCGGCAAACGGGAGTTGCATAATCTCATAGTCATAGGAACATGTATAAGTCATGAAGAAAGCAATAGCAACATACTAAATGATCGGGTGCTAAGCTAATGGAATGGGTCATGTCAATCAGATCATTCACCTAATGATGTGATCCCGTTAATCAAATAACAACTCTTTGTCCATGGTTAGGAAACATAACCATCTTTGATTAACGAGCTAGTCTAGTAGAGGCATACTAGTGACACTCTGTTTGTCTATGTATTCACACATGTATTATGTTTCCGGTTAATACAATTCTAGCATGAATAATAAACATTTATCATGATATAAGGAAATAAATAATAACTTTATTATTGCCTCTAGGGCATATTTCCTTCAGTGGCACGGTGTACCGAGTCACCCGTTTGGTGTCTCAAGAACCCTGTTCACATCGTTCGGGGCCGTATGAGGAAACCTCAGCCGGACTCCTTGCGGATGGAACCTGGATAGGCAATACACCTGGACTAGAGACTTGAGTGTTTGGGTAGGCCATGGCCGACACCCTCGTTGGGCTTCCGCTTGAAGGTTGCCGAGTACATGCCGTGTAAACGGCGGTAAGTGGTGAAAGCGTGTATGAAGAAGTACACCCCTGCAGGGTATAAAACTATTTGAATAGTCGCGTCCGCGGTAAAGGACTACTTGGTTGCCTATATAGTTCATAGACAAGTTAATGGTTACTACTAAAAGACTCAAGATAAGTGTGAGTAGCGAGGATGGCCCCCTCGTAGGATGACGAGGGAGGATCCCCGGTGGAGTATTGTGTTGGTGAGTAGTGGACTCGTGTGCGAAAACTATTTTACTAGTGGAGTTCCATAGGATAGCCTAGCCAAGAGTCAAAGCTGGCTTGCTGCAATAACCCCACCACCTTCTTGAGAATGAGCATGTATAGTAGGTTCTGTTGTCAGACTTGCTGAATACCTTTGTACTCATGTTTGCTTAATTACTGTTTTCAGACGACAACACCGCCCCCTCCGATGGGTTCTACATAGACCTTGATGTCGACGAGTGACTAGCCACCCAGGTGGTGATCCTGGCCATGGAGGGCCCTATGTAGATAGACAAGCTTCGGAAGCCTTCTTGCTTTCTAGTGTCTGTACTCAGACTATTTATTTCCGCTTGTGCTTGTATGCTTGTATGAATTGAGTGTCGGGTCATGTGACCCCTACCTGTATGAACTTGTTATTTATGGCTCTCTGGAGCCTTTAAATAAAGTACTTGAGTTGTAGAGTTTTGTTGTGATGCCATGTTGTATGTACTCATATCGGGCATATTGTGTGTATGATTGAAATCCTTGGTATGAGTGGGATCCAACAATCTAGTTGTTTATCCTTGGCAGCCTTTCTTATGGGGAAATGTAGTCTAGTGTTCCTCGAGCGATAGTAGTCCGCTACAGCCCGGTTCACCGGAGTCCTGCTAGCCCGGCACTACTGCTCAAGACACTTGACTGGCCGGCATGTGTTTCACTTCGTTCCTATGTCTGTCCCTTCGGGGAAATGTCACGCGGTGACATCCGGAGTCCTGCCTAGCCTGCTACAGCCCGGGTTCCCCGGAATCCTGTTAGCCCAGTGCTACAGCCCAGATTCACTCGCTGATTCATGTATGCCTGTCTCCATAGGTCTGTGCCGCTTTGGGTTCACGACTAGCCATGTCGGCCCGGGTTCTCTGTCATATGGATGCTAGCGACACTATCATATACATGAGCCAAAAGGCGCAAACGGTCCCAGGCCATGGTAAGGCGACACCCGTGAGATACCGTGCGTGAGGCCGCAATGTGATATGAGGTGTTACCGGCTAGATCGATGTGACTTGGACTCGGGGTCCTGACAATAATGTGCCATTAGACAAAGGACCATGCATGTGCAAACCTCGATTGTAAACCTCAGTGCTTCCCATTGTTTCCCTGCAACACATATAAGGTAGTTAGTGGTTAGGTTAAGTAAGTGTTCGCATGCTAGTAGTAAAATATGTTGATGAAAAATAAGCAAATTGCAGATTAATTCAAGCCGCATGGAAAACCCATTTATCCTAACCAAGCATGATTAAGAACTAGGAAATATAGCAATTGCATATGTTTTCCATGTATTAAGTGCTGCCAAATTCGATTATTCCTCACATGCACAACAATCAAAAACTCTACCCACAACAATTGGACATTGCATTGCAGAATTGAACCAATTAGTTAACTAAACACCACAACAAATGAAACAAACATTAACTGAGCACCGCATTGCAAAATATTGTTGGGGAACGCAGTAATTTCAAAAAAAATCCTACGCACACGCAAGATCTATCATGGTGATGCATAGCAACGAGAGGGGAGAGTGTGTCTATGTACCCTCGTAGACAGAAAGCGGAAGCGTTTTATCAACGCGGTTGATGTAGTCGTAGACCTTCATGATCCGTCCCGATCAAGTACAGAACGTACGGCACCTCCGCGTTCAGCACACGTTCAGCTCGATGACGTCCTTTCCTACTTGATCCAGCAAGATGGGCGAAGTAGTAGATGAGTTCCGGAAATGCGACGGCGTGATGACAGTGTTGGTGAAGAACAATCTTTGTAGGGCTTCGCCTAAGCACTACGAAAACTATGATGGAGGAGAAACTAGAGGCGACGGGGTTGCCAGCACATGGCTTGGTGTTTCTTGATGTGTCTTGGGTGCTAGCCCTACCCCTCTATTTTTATGTTGAGCCTTGGGGTCGAAACATGGAGTAAAAGCCTACACAAATTCGGTTTCACCCGAAAGGCAAGAGTCCTTCTCGGACTCCAGGACCAGACGCCAGGGATCCCGGCGTCTGGACCTAGACGCCGGGGACCCTCGCGTCTGGCCCCTGGACTGCAGAACTTCCTTTTGCTCTTTCCAAAAACCTCGTGGGCTTTCCCCTTTGGACCAAATAAAGTGTTCTCGTACCCAAACATTTCAGGAAACATCCGGAACCCGTTCCGGTGAATTCCGAAACCCTTCCGGAGACCAAACACTATTATCCCATATAAAAATATTTATCTCTGGACCATTCCGGAGTTCCTCGTCATGTCTGTGATCTCGTCCGGGACTCTGAACAACATTCGATCACCAACATACATAACTCATATAGTACTATATCGTCAACGAACGTTAAGCGTGTGGACCCTACGGGTTCGAGAACTATGTAGACATGAACGAGACACCTCTCTGGTCAATAACCAATAGCGGAACCTGGATGCCCATATTGGCTTCTACATATTCTATGAAGATCTTTATTGATCGAACCGCATAACAACATATGTTGTTCCCTTTGTCATCAGTATGTTACTTACCCGAGATTCGATCGTTGGTATCTCAATACCTAGTTCAATCTCGTTACCGGCAAGTCTCTTTACTCGTTCCTTAATGCATCATCTCGCAACTAACTCATTAGTCACATTGCTTGCAAGGCTCATAGTGATGTACATTACCGAGAGGGCCCAGAGATACGTCTCTGATAGACGGAGTGACAAATCCTAATCTCGATCTATGCCAACTCAACAAAAACCATCGGAGACACCTGTAGAGCACCTTTACAATCACCCAGTTACGTTGTGATGTTTGGTAGAACACAAAGTGTGCCTCCGGTATTCGGGAGTTGCATGATCTCATAGTCATAGGAACATGTATAAGTTATGGAGAAAGCAATAGCAACAAACTAAATGATCATCGTGCTAAGCTAACGGTGACACTTTGTCCATCAAATGACAACTCTTTATCCATGGTTAGGAAACTTAACCATCTTTGATTAACAACCTAGTCAAGTAGAGGCATACTAGTGACACTTTGTTTGTCTATGTATTCACACATGTACTAAGTATCCGGTTAGTACAATTCTATCATGAATAATAAACTTTTATCGTGATATAAGGAAATATAAATAACAACTTTATTATTGACTCTAGGGCATATTTCCTTCAAATATAACATACTCCTAATAGAAGATCAGACAGTTAACCAAACCAAGCATGCTTAACAACTTGGAAATATAGCAATTGTATTTGTTTCTCATGTATTTAGTACAACCAAATTCGATTTATTTCTCACATGGTATACAATAACAGAATGCACCCACAACAGTTGAACATCACATTGCAGAATGGAACCAAACATTTAACTAAACACCACAACAAATGAACAAAACGTTAACTGAGCACCACATTGCACAATGTATAACATAATAGAAGATCAAACAGTTAACCAAACCAAGCATGCTTGACAACTTGGAAATATAGCAATTGTATTTGTTTCTCATATATTTTGTAAAGACAAATTCGATTTATTTCTCACATGGAAGACAATACAAATTGCACCCTGAAGAATTGAACATCACATTTGCATAATTGAACCAAACAGTTAACTGAATACGACAACTAATTAACCAAACAGTTAATAAGTGAGCACCACATTGCACGCCATATAGAACATATACACTAGAGCAACAGATTGCATGGTAAAAGTAGATAGTGTAATTCACTAGAATTTGTTAAGGAAACGCAGTAGCTAGCAAACTGAACATGGGTCCTTATAGTGAGCTAATAAGACAAGCTACTCCTCATTGTCGGAGATATCGATGACGATTGGCTCCTTGGACATGGAAGAGGGTGAGGCCTCCGCATCGTGGGTACCCTCGTCGTAGTGATGAGTTGCCTGAGCCGCTGCCGGCACCAACCTGCTGGCTCTCGAGTTGAGGTAAGCACGTGCATGCTGAGAAAACACCTCATAGTCTTCGTCGAAGGCACCGAGGGTGTCCTCAAGAAAACGCCACGAACTATCGTTTAAAGCAGCCAACTGCGTTGCGGCATCGGCGCGCGAGGCGTCGATGGTGGCCTCGACGGCAAGGTGCTCCTCCAAGATCTATGGGCCGGCATGAATGGCAGCCATCGCGACCTCATCCGCACGTGTGGCCGCGATTTGCTTCTCTGCTGCCAAATGCTCCTTCACCTCCTAGCTATACTGCATGCACCATGGCTTAGGGCGGCACTTATTTGGTGGGGGGGTTGGTGATTTGGGTGGAAGGTGTCGCGCCAGCGGTCGAGGCATGTGGGATGTGGAAGGATGAGGATGGGGTTCTGGTGTAGATTACCTACCTGGATAGACGAGGCCGACCAGCGTGAAGGAGGGTCGCTGGAGAGGGGGCAGCGTAGCAAGCAAGGAGTGAAGGTTTCAACTTAGAAAGGAAGGAGGAAATAGGGGAAATGTGGCTTTTGGTAAGGGGGAGGGGGAGGGGAGGTAGATATTTCCGCGGAAGCCGAAAATTTTGAACCGGTTCATCGAAAAACCTGGTGCGCAAAGTATCATCAGACACGGTCCCTTATTCAGAACTATGTACAATATGGGAACATCACAAACGATTGAGATAGCTTAACCCGTGTGTGATGAGTTTGAACATCAAAATTTTTGGTTCCAATTTCCCTGGTTACAGTGCTCATCCACGTCATTGCATAATTTGGGTACACAAAGGAGACTACATCACACCCACACTGTAGCCGACGCACCTTCTCGCGTAAGCCATATGCGTACTATACACCAACGGTGCACTAGGATATTTCATACTCCGTCTCACACGGTTGGTGATAATAAACTGTGTGCGATCTACTTGATTTTTTGTCTTGATTTGAATTACATAATGGGGTCATAGCTGCAAAGGATGTTGTTTGAATTGCTAGAACTTCTATCTATAGTGAACGTGCAACTATAGGTGTGTCATCAAAAAAAATTGGAATTATTCAGGGTTTGTTTGGACATTTTTATACAGTAACTTGGTTTTGTAGAATTTCAGGTGCACAATTCAAAAATAAACTACATGCACATGCTTCGGTTCACCAAAATGGGTTGTAAAATGATATACGTGTCCATGGATTGATGCTTACGTCCCATTCAAGAAATGGGGATGAATTTCAAACACCACGACATCGTGGCTCTCCGGCAAACAATGAGGTGCTAGCTTTTGTAATTCTAGTAAATACAGAACTTGTCTGAAATTCATAAACCTTGGCATGCTATCATGGAATGGCATCAACATGCTGGGGTAAACAATATTGTCCCATTCGGGACAGGTTATGGTATAAGCTTCTCGCGAACCAGAGCTTCTCTCAAAACAAGCATGATGGTTTTGGTAGGGAATGTGCCACCTTGGGCGACGAAACAATATCTGTTGCCTCTTCTTACTTTCAAATTTTTTCTCATGCCAACATAGAACCACGGGAATGTTGTGCAATTTTTTGGGATTTTTCGGGGCTCACGTGGACATTCTTATACATTAACTGAGCTTTCTATGCATTCATGTGCATAATTGAAATTTGAACTACATGAACCACCACTGCAGGATGCTGCTAATACGACACTACGATCAGAGACCCTTCAAGAAACTGTGTGCGATGCAATAATCGCAAATGGTGCTGTATGAAAACCGTCAGAAATGTATAAAACGTTTGCGATGACGGATGCCTCAAACACGGTTCAGGTTTTATTTGCATGTGCAATGAAGGGCATACGGTTCAGTTCAATGAACTGTTTGTGATGAGGAGGAACAAAATAAACAGGCAGCCAGATGAAGGCGTGTGCGATACACAACATACAGTTCACTCGGATCAACTGTTTGTGATTAGGCCACACAAAAGAAATGGTTAGCCAGATCAAAGATGTGTGCGATATACGGCATGCGGTTCACTCGGATGAACTGTTTGCGTTGAGACATGAGAACAGAAATGGTTCAAATGAACAAGATGTGTGCGATATACGACATGCGGTTCACTCGGATGAACTATTTGCGTTGAGACATGAGAACAGAAATGGTTCAAATGAACAAGATGTGTGTGATACGAGGCAAACAGGTCTGTAATCGGAGATGTGTGCGAAGACCGATAACAACACAGACGATTACTGCTAACAAGCCGTCTATGTTGTGAGCAAACTATTGCTGGTATACAATTGCGAGTGATTGATGAAAACATCACCGATGGGTTCCATTGTTTAGTCTGTGTGTGATGTGATTTTCTTTGCCCGCACAACATCTATGCTCTGTCTACAACATCAACATATATACTTAAAAAGACAGCATTGCATAACCAAATTAAGCATACAATTACACAAGTGACTACACACATAACATTTCCACACACCAAAGAAAGCAATTACGTGCATACTAAAGTAGGAGAAATGAGGATCTAATCATCTACTTATTATTGCGACGACGCTTGCCATTTCTCTACTTCAGGCTGGATCCCTGGCCGTTTTGGGGAAGGAGGGACTTCCTCATGTCAACGATCCACATGTACATGTCGTAGCTCATGTACGCCTCCTTGGCCGCATAAACGACGTGAGCTTTGTCGAGTTTCTCCATCCAGGCCAAGTGCTAGGCACGCTTTTCCTTGTTGCACGAATCCTTCATGTCTCTGTTGTAGGGGTCGATGATGGCCTCGGCAAGGAGAACCAGTGAGTCCTTCTCATGCTCCTTGCTGCCCCTGTTCTTGTATTGGCCCTGGATGTCGACAAGATTCTGGCAGGTGATGCCCGAATTCTTGAGCGTCTTTACATCGTTGGTGATGTCCACCGTAGCGAACATGTAGTGGGGGCTGTTGACAAACCTAGTGAAACGCTTGCAAGGCCCTGTGGCCAGGCAATAGTGGTAGACGAGGACGTGGTGGCACACGCACATCTAGGCGACGGCGACCTTGGAACGAGACCCGGCATGAGCGCGGGCGTACTCGAGGTCAAACCCGACCACCTTGTACTTCTCCTCGGAAAGCAACAGCTCCATGATATGGATGGAGTGCTCCGCCCAGACCGGGCCGTTGGTGTACACCACCGAGAGGTCCATGAACCTTCTGTGGCTGTCCACCACGCCACGCATGGTGAATTGCTGCTCGTCGTCGGCAACCGCTCAGAGCGCCATTGGAGCCGCGCAGGATACCCTCTAAGAATTTCTCGTGGTAGGTGTGTTTCTTGCAATGGTGGGGCGTGATCGAAAGGTTGAAGAGACACAAGGGTAGGTTAAATGGCCGTTGTAATAAGTGGGGGCCGGCCGGCCTATAATCGTCACGTCTTGTCACGGTGTTCATAGCGGAGGATTCCAGAATCCAGTGCACGCTTGATAACACCGCACCCCAGGCGTGGGCTCGAAGAGCCTGTGCCCGCGCTACCCTGTTGTTTACCGCGCAAGCTTCCCGCCCGGCTAGTTTGGCCACGCGTCGGCTAGAAGAGGGACAAATCGTGGGCGTTTATTGGCAAAAAGTTTTGTAAAAACAAAGTGTGTGGAATGACTTCGGTCATAAGTTTACCCTTGGGTGTTGAGGTCAAAGTTACACAGAAGGGTGATGATGGACACTCGAGTGCGATAATTAATTCTGCACTCGACAGTGCACACGGTGGAAGAAATCAACTGTGTGCAATAATGTCGAAGATCGCGGTCGAGTTAGCTATACATATCATGTGCTGTGAGATCGACAAGGTAAACTGATTTGAGAATGGTTAATAAAATCTAAGACCATTGCATATTAAGGTCAAAATAGTGCTAGCAATATACGAGTCTCATACGATGCCATTTCAACAATTGTACCACAAAAGCTTGAAATTTTACAAGGTTCAAATTCCAGAGTTATATGGCTCAAATTCGAAGATTACAAGGTTCAAACTAATATTAGAAATGAAATTCAGCCCATCAGCTGCAAACGCCCGCGCTGATGCGCTGAACATGGATATCAGAGAGGTTCAAACTAATATCACCGCTTCTAAGTCTTGCTTCGAAACCTCACAATTTTTGCAAAGGGCTCAGCCGCTGAGAAGTCATGTATGGGGTTGACCCGATGACTTGCGATTACTCTGTCATCTGAAGTTCCAAAATGAAATTCAGCAGTTTTGGAGCCTACTCCATTCTGCTGTAGGTGCCGGCGCTGATCAACAGACCATTCATTTTTGCGAAATAAATGTAGGGCAAACCTCATTTCCTTCAGCACCCTTGCTCTGAGAACAAAGAACCTAACGAATATAATCTCCGGTAAGGTCCCTCGGTAGGAGTTCAAAGTAATTTCTGAGAGATACAGATGTAGGCATTCGACGTGATTGTTATATTGTCTCACATTATCCACCACTGGGCCTAATCTTATTTGCAAAAGAAGAAAACGTGTTAGTGCCTACATGCAATTTTGAACATTACTACAGGCCTAGCTATTTGGTTTGCAGGATTTGTAAAATGCACTAACATGCCATCTTTGATTTGACATGATTAACATGGGCATTTGATTACATTCTAGAAAAATGTAGCCTTCTTCACAAGAGGTTGGAGTGGATGAAAAGTTCCCTAAGAAAACTAGTACAGATGAATCCAAAGGAGAAATGCTTATTGATTGTAACCATATGGATCAAGCAACCAATATGGGGGGCATGTATGTATTGAAATCCTCCAAAAGAACCTTCAAAAATCGTAGTGCATTGTCATTCTAAACTTGGAAAAAGGTGTCACAAATTGAACTCCCTTATGGTTAACATTTAATAGGAAAGGAACATCACCTCGATATATAGCTTCTCCAGGCACGGAAAGCATCTCAGGAAACTGACAGCTTGCTCCAGGTCAGGCCCGATAGATTCTAGTGCCAACACCTTCACTGTGTGTAGTTTCTGGGTCAAGCTTGTTGGAAGCATTTTCTGAATGACAGACGAACAAACATCTTCAGAATTAGAAATGATGTTAATTTGTAGAAGGAGAGGTAGAAGGCGGCTGTTGTACTTGAACGGATGTGGATCCAGTAACAAGTTCGGAGTATTTGTTAGACGAGTAGCCCACAACTGTCAATTTCGGCACAGAAATGACATTGATTCTTGTTGGACCTTCTTGATCAACTACAATTAATCTCTCAAGTGTGGGTGTGTCCTGGATGACCATACCGTGGTCCACCTTTTGTGATGTCTTCCTGCCGCACCAGCAACACACATAAATAGTCCGGAGAGTCATGGAGGTGATGTGTGATGTCTACTACACAACCTTCTTCTTGTACACGTTGTTGGGCCTCCAAGTGCAGAGGTTTGTAGGACAGTAGCAAATTTCCCTCAACTGGATGACCTCAGGTTTATAAATCCGTAGGAGGCGTAGGACGAAGATGGTCTCTCTCAAACAACCCTGCAACCAAATAACAAAGAGTCTCTTGTGTCCCCAACACACCCAATACAATGGTAAATTGTATAGGTGCACTAGTTCAGCGAAGAGATGGTGATACAAGTGCAATATGGATAGTAGATATAGGTTTTTGTAATCTGAAAATATAAAAACAGCAAGGTAACTAATGATAAAAGTGAGCACAAACGGTATTGCAATGCTAGGAAATAAGGCCTAGGGTTCATACTTTCACTAGTGCAAGTCCTCTCAACAATAATAACATAATTGGATCATATAACTATCCCGCAACATGCAACAAAGAGTCACTCCAAAGTCACTAATAGCGGAGAACAAACGAAGAGATTATGGTAGGGAACGAAACCACCGCAAAGTTATTCTTTCCAATCAATCCGTTGGGCTATTCCTATAAGTGTCACAAACAGCCCTAGAGTTCGTACTAAATAACACCTTAAGACACAAATCAACGAAAACTCTAATGTCACCTAGATACTCCAATGTCACCTCAAGTATCCATGGGTATGATTATACTATATGCATCACACAATCTCAGATTCATCTATTCAACCAACACAAAAAACTTCAAAGAGTGCCCCAAAGTTTCTACCGGAGAGTCAAGACGAAAACGTGTGCCAACCCCTATGCATAGGTTCATGGGCGGAACCCGCAAGTTGATCACCAAAACAAACATTAAGCGAGCCAATAGAATAACCCATTGTCACCACGGTTATCCCACACAAGACATACATCAAGTGTTCTCAAATCCTTAAAGACTCAATCCGATAAGATAACTTCAAAGGGAAAGCTCAATCCATTACAAGAGAGTAGAGGGGGAGAAACATCATAAGATCCAACTATAATAGCAAAGCTCGCGATACATCAAGATCGTGCCACCTCAAGAACACGAGCGAGAGAGATCAAACACATAGCTACTGGTACATACCCTCAGCCCCGAGGGAGAACTACCCCTTCCTCGTCATGGAGAGCACCGGGATGATGAAGATGGCCACCGGAGAGGGATTCCCCCTCCGGCGGGGTGCCGGAACGGGTCTAGATTGGTTTTCGGTGGCTACGAAGGCTTCTGGTGGCGGAACTCCCGATCTATTATGCTCTCCGAAGTTTTTAGGGTATATGGGTATATATGGGAGGAAGAAGTACATCGGTGGACCTCCGGGCTGTCCACGAGGCAGGGGGCGCACCCAGGGGGGTGGGCGCGCCCCCCACCCTCGTGGGCGGCCCGAGACTCTCTTGGTCCAACTCCGATACTCCGTGGGCTTCTTCTGGTCCAAAAATAAGTTCCGTGAAGTTTCAGGTCAATTGGACTCCGTTTGATTTTCCTTTTCTGCGATACTCTAAAACAAGGAAAAAAACTGGCACTAGGCTCCAGGTTAATAGGTTAGTCCCAAAAATCATATAAAATAGCATATAAATGCATATAAAACATCCAAGGTTGATAATATAATAGCATGGAACAATCAAAAATTATAGATACGTTGGAGACGTATCAGCATCCCCAAGCTTAATTCCTGCTCGTCCTCGAGTAGGTAAATGATAAAAATAGAATTTTTGATGTGGAATGCTACCTAACATATTTATCAATGTAGTTCTCTTTATTGTGGCAAGAATATTCAGATCCATAAGATTCGAGACAAAAGTTTAATATTGACATAAAAGTAATAATACTTCAAGCATACTAACCAAGTAATCATGCCTTCTCAAAATAAAATGGCCAAAGAAAGCTATCCCTACAAAATCATATAGTCTGGCTACGCTCTATCTTCACCACACAAAATATTTAAATCATGCACAACCCCGATGACAAGCCAAGCAATTGTTTCATACTTTTGATGTTCTCAAACTTTTTCAATCTTCACGCAATACATGAGCATGAGCCATGGACATAGCACTATAGGTGGAATAGAATGGTGGTTGTGGAGGAGACAAAAAGGAGAAGATAGTCTCACATCAACTATGCATATCAACGGGCTATGGAGATGCCCATCAATAGATATCAATGTGAGTGAGTAGGGATTGCCATGCAACGGATGCACTAGAGCTATAAATGTATGAAAGCTCAACAAAAGAAACTAGCGGGTGTGCATCCAACTCGCTTGCTCACGAAGACCTAGGGCATTTTAAGTAAGTCCATCATTGGAATATACAAGCCAAGTTCTATAATGAAAAATTGCCACCATTATATGAAAGTGATATCATAGGAGACTCTCTATCATGAAGATCATGGTGCTACTTTGAAGCACAAGTGTGGTAAAAGGATAGTAGCATTGTCCCTTCTCTCTTTCTCTCTCTTTTTTTATTTGTGCCTTTTTTATGGCCTCTTTTTTTCTCATCCGGAGACTCATCCCGACTTGTGGGGGAATCATAGTCTCCATCATCCTTTCCTCACTTGGGATAATGCTCTAAAAATGATGATCATCACACTTTTATTTACTTACAACTCAACAATTACAACTCAATACTTAGAACAAAATATGACTATGTGAATGCCTCCGGCAGTGTACCGGGATATGCAATGAATCAAGAGTGACATGTATGAAAGAATTATGAACGGTGGCTTTGCCAGAAATACGATGTCAACTACATGATCATGCAAAGCAATATGACAATGATGGAGCGTGTCATAATAATCAGAACGGAGGTAAGTTGCATGGCAATATATCTCGGAATGGCTATGGGAATGCCATGATATGTAGGTATGGTGGTTGTTTTGAAGAAGGTATATGGTGGGTGTATTATACCAGCGAAAAGTGCGCGGTATTAGAGAGGCTAGCAATGGTGGAAGGAGGAAAAGTGCGTATAATCCATGGACTCAACATTAGTCATAAAGAACTCATATACTTATTGCAAAAATCTATAAGCTATCAAAGCAAAGTATTACGTGCATGCTCATAGGGGGATAGATTGGTAGGAAAAGACCATCGCTCGTCCCCGACCGCCACTCATAAGGAAGACAATAAATAAATAAATCATGCTCTGACTTCATCACATAACGGTTCACCATACGTGCGTACTACGGGAATCACAAACTTTAACACAAGTATTTCTCAAATTCACAACTACTCAACTAGCATGACTCTAATATCACCATCTTCATATCTCAAAACAATTATTAAGTATCAAACTTCTCATAGTATTCAACACACTCATAAGAAAGTTTTATTATTAATCTTGTATACCTAGCATATTAGGATTATTTAAGCAAATTACCATGCTATTTAAGACTCTCAAAATAATCTAAGTGAAGCATGAGAGGTTAATAGTTTCTATAAAACAAATCCACCACCGTGCTCTAAAAGATATAGGTGAACTACTAGAGCAAAACTATATAACTCAAAAGATATAAGTGAAGCACATAGGGTATTCTAATAATTTCCGAATCATGTGTGTCTCTCTGAAAAGGTGTGTACAGCAAAGATGATTGTGGTAAACCAAAAAGAAAAGACTCAAATCATACAAGAAGCTCCAAGAAAAACACATATCATGTGGTGAATAAAAATATAGCTCCAAGTAAAGTTACCAATAGAAATAGACAAAAGAGGTGGATGCCTTCCGGGGCATCCCCAAGATTAGGATTTTGGTTGTCCTTGAATATTGCCTTGGGGTGCCTTGGGCATCCCCAAGCTTAGGCTCTTGCCACTCCTTATTCCATAGTCCATCGAATCTTCACCCAAAACTTGAAAACTTCACAACACAAAACTTAACAACAAACTCGTGAGCTCCGTTAGCGAAAGAAAAAAAAACACCACTTCAAGGTACTGTAATGAAATCATTATTTATTTATATTGGTGTTAAACCTACTGTATTCCAACTTCTCTATGGTTTATAAACTCTTTTACTAGCCATAGATTCATCAAAATAAGCAAACAACACATGAAAAACAGAATCTGTCAAAAACAGAATAGTCTGTAGTAATCTGTAACTAACGCAAACTTATGGGACACCAAAAATTCTAAAATAAATTTCTGGACGTGAGTAATTTATCTAATAATCATCTTCAAAAAGAATTAACTAAATAGCACTTTCCAAATAAAAATGGAAGCAATTCTCGTGAGCGCTAAAGTTTCTGTTTTTTACAGCAAGATTAAAAAGACTTTCCCCAAGTCTTCCCAACGGTTCTACTTCGCACAAACACTAATTAAACACAAAAAACACAACCAAAACAGAGGCTAGATAAAAATTTTATTACTAAACAGGAGCAAAACGCAAGGAACAAAAATAAAGTTGGGTTTCCTCCCAACAAGCGCTATCATTTAACGCCCCTAGCTAGGCATGATGATTTCAACGATGCTCAAATAAAAGATAAGAATTGTAACATAAAGAGAGCATCATGAAGAATATGTCTAGCACATTTAAGTCTAACCCACTTCCTAGCATAGGGATTTTGTGAGCAAACAACCTATGGGAACAAGAATCAACTTGCATAGGAAGGGAGAACAAGCATAACTTCAAAACTTTAAGCACATAGAGAGGAAACTTGATATTATTGCAATTCCTACAAGCATATATTCCTCCCTCATAATAATTTTCAGTAGCATCATGAATGAATTCAAAAATATAACTACCACATAAAGCATTCTTTTCATGATCTACAAGCATAGAAATTTTATTACTCTCCACAGAAGCAAAATTCTTCTCATTCGGAATAGTGGGAGTATCATAAGAGACTCGAATACTATAATTTTTTTCCACATTAAAAGAGTAATGTTCAGAAAAAAGGGTAATCATAATCATGAAAAGTTTTATAAATATAATCATCACTACTTTTATAGCATATGTATCATCACAATAATTATCATAAGTAGCAACTTTGTTCTCATCATAATCGATTGAAACCTCTTCCAATATAGTGGAATCATTGCTAAATAAAGTCATGACCTCTCCAAATCCACTTTCATAATTATCGCAATAAGATTCAACATCCTCCAAAATAGTGGGATCACTACTTCCTAAAGTTGACACTCTTCCAAACCCACTTTCATCAATATAATCATCATAAGTAGGAGGCATGCTATCATCATAATAAATTTGCATATCAAAACTTGGGAGACTACAAATATCATCTTCTTTAAACATAGCTTCCCCAAGCTTGGGACTGACATTAATTGCAGAAAATATATTCTCAAAAACATCATATTCATCAAACATAGCATCCCCAAGCTTGGGCCTTTTCATATCATAAGCATAATCACTTTCATCATTAATAGTATGGATAGCACCAATAGTATAGCAATTATCATATTCTTCCAAGCAAGTGCCAAAAAGATTTTCAAGATCATAAGAAGTATCATTATCTTCCCAATCATAATCATCACAACAAGCAATAGGCATAACGAGATCATCATCTTCCACAAGTATATTTTCATGAGGCATAACGGTAATAGGAGCAGCATTATTCGAGAGAGATATCTTTTTACCTCTCTTACTTTTTATTTTCTTCTTCTTCACCACATCATGTGTGGGTTCAATCCTCTTTTTGGAGCTCCTTATTAATGAGATTGGTTGAATAAGAGGCTCCTCCTCGTTACCTGATTCATCATAAGAAATAATAGGAGGGTATTGGGAAGTCTCTTCCCTTTCATTAGTATTCTCTTCATCTTCTATTTGTTTTCTTTTCTTTATGTAGATGGAAATATTAAGGATTTTCAATACAATTCACCGCACAATACATATAAATTTCCTCTAGATCAAAGCCAAGAAGTTTATCACGGGAAAATACTGCAAGATAGTTAGTTATATGTTTCATTTCTTCGTAACCCATAAGCAAACTAAGTTCATTATGATGTGCAAGAGAAATCAAATCATCACAATTTTTGGAAACGATTAGATCATGAAACAATTTGCATCAGATGGTTAAATGACCACGTTCATTGCAAAGCTGACAAGTATGGCCAAGAAAATTTAAATTTTCAGCACAAACATCTAGACTTTCTTGCAACAATTTAGTTTCTAAGTACTTATGACTCTTGCAAAATCTATCTTCCCTAATTGGTGTGTACTTGCAAACCCAATGCACTCCACAAAAATTGACATGTTTATAGGAGACATTTTCATCATAACTAGTGCAATCATCATTAGTACTATGGATATTCAAGGAGTTTATACTAACAACATTGCAATCATGCTCATCATTAAAAGATTTAGTGCCAAACATTTTAATGCATTCTTCTTTTAACACTTTGCACAATTTTCCTTTCCATCATACTCACGAAAGATATTAAAAAGATGAAGCGTATGAGGCAAACTCAATTACATTTTTTTGTAGTTTTCTTTTATAAACTAAACTAGTGATAAAACAAGAAACTAAAAGACTCGATTGCAAGATCTAAAGATATACCTTCAAGCACTCACCTCCCCGGCAACGGCAACAGAAAAGAGCTTGATGTCTACTACACAACCTTCTTCCTGTAGACGTTGTTCGGCCTCCAAGTGCAGAGGTTTGTAGGACAGTAGCAAATTTCCCTCAAGTGGATGACCTAAAGTTTATCAATCCGTAGGAGGCGTAGGACGAAGATGGTCTCTCTCAAACAACCATGCAACCAAATAACAAAGAGTCTCTTGTGTCCCCAAGACACCCAATACAATGGTAAATTGTATAGGTGCACTAATTTGGCGAAGAGATGGTGATACAAGTGCAATATGGATAGTAGATATAGGTTTTTGTAATCTGAAAATATAAAAACAGCAAGGTAACTAATGATAAAAGTGAGCACAAATGGTATTGCAGTGCTAGGAAATAAGGCCTAGGGTTCATACTTTCACTAGTGCAAGTCCTCTAAACAATAATAACATAATTGGATCATATAACTATCCCTCAACATGCAACAAAGAGTCACTCCAAAGTCACTAATAGCGGAGAACAAACGAAGAGATTATGGTAGGGTATGAAACCACCTCAAAGTTATTCTTTCCAATCAATCCGTTGGGCTATTCCTATAAGTGTCACAAACAGCCCCAGAGTTCGTACTAGAATAACACCTTAAGACACAAATCAACCAAAACCCTAATGTCACCTAGATACTCCAATGTCACCTCAAGTATCCATGGGTATGATTATATGATATGCATCACACAATCTCAGATTCATCTATTCAACCAACACAAAGAACTTCAAAGAGTGCCCCAAAGTTTCTACCGGAGAGTCAAGACAAAAATGTGTGCCAACCCCTATGCATAGGTTCATGGGCGGAACCCGCAAGTTGATCACCAAAACATACATCAAGTGAATCAATAGAATAACCCATTGACACCATGGTTATCCCACGCAAGACATACATCAAGTGTTCTCAAATCCTTAAAGACTCAATTCGATAAGATAACTTCAAAGGGAAAACTCAATCCATTATAAGAGAGTAGAGGGGGAGAAACATCATAAGATCCAACTATAATAGCAAAGCTCGCGATACATCAAGATCGTGCCACCTCAAGAACACAAGTGAGAGAGAGATAGATAGATAGAGAGAGAGACAGAGACCAAACACATAGCTACTGGTACATACCCTCAGCTCAGAGGGAGAACTACTCCCTCCTCGTCATGGAGAGCACCGGGATGATGAAGATGGCCACCGGAGAGGGATTTCCCCTCCGACAGGGTGCCGAAATGGGTCTAGATTGGTTTTTGGTGGCTACGGAGGTTTCTGTCGGTGGAACTCCCGGTCTATTGTGTTCCCCGAAGTTTTTAGGGTATATGTGAAAGCACAAGTGCTCCCTAGGTGGTTTTGGTAATTAATGTCAACATATCTCTTGTTGGACTAACATTTTTATCTAGTATGTTTCAGGTAAGTTCAATAGTGAAGTGGCATGGACTAGAGGATGTGAAAACCCTTCAAGATGCTAAGGCCAAAGGATTGGCTCAAGCTCAAAGCTCAAGACTCTACATTTTCCATTTTAGTGATCCAAGATCACATTGAGTCTATAGGAACAGCCAATACTATCAAGGAGGGATGAGGTGTTGCTTAATGAGGCTCTTGCTCAAATGCTTAGTTATATGCTCCAAAGCCCTCAACTACTTTCTCACATCCACATATGACCTAAACCAAAAGTCAAACTTGGCCCCACCGATTCTTCCTATCCGGCGCCACTGAGTTTCAAATGTCATAGCCACTTCCACTAACCCTAGGCAAATCGGTCTCATCGATAGGGATCTCGGTCTCACCGAGATGGGATTGCAAACTCTCTGTTGCCTATTGCAATACTTTCGGTCTCACCGAAACTTGCGATCGGTCCCACCGAGATTGCAATGTAAACTCTCTGTTTTCCCTTCGTAACGTTTCGGTCTCACCGAAATGAGCGACCGGTCCCACCGAGTTTACCTGACCAACTCTCTGGTTAGCTTATTACCAAAATCGGTCTCGCCGAGTTAGTGTAATCGGTCTCACCAAGATTATGTTATGCCCTAACCCTGACCATATCGGTCATACCGAGTTGCATGTCGGTACCACTGAAAATCCTAACGGTCACTAGCTTTGCTGAATCGGTCCGACCGAGTTTAACCATTCGGTCCCACCGAGTTTGGCAAGTTATGTGTAACAGTTAGATTTTGTGTGGAGGCTATATATACCCCTCCACCACCTCTTCATTCGTGGAGAGAGCCATCAAAACGAACCTACACTTACAACTTAGTTTTTCTGAGAGAGAACCACCTACACTTCTGTTGAGACCAAGATATTCCATTCCTACCATATGAATCTTGATCTCTAGCCTTCCCCAAGTTGCTTTACACTCAAATCTTCTTTCCACCAAATCCAAATCCTGTGAGAGAGAGTTGAGTGTTGGGGAGACTATCATTTGAAGCACAAGAGCAAGGAGTTCATCATCAACACACCATTTGTTACTTCTTGGAGAGTGGTGTCTCCTAGATTGGCTAGGTGTTACTTGGGAGCCTCCAAGAGGATTGTGGAGTTGAACCGACGAGTTTGTAAGGGCAAGGAGATCGCCTACTTGGTGAAGATATACCGCTAGTGAGGCAAGTCCTTCGTGGGCGATGGCCATGGTGGGATAGACAAGGTTGCTTCTTCGTGGACCCTTCGTGGGTGGAGCCCTCCATGGACTTGCGCAACCGTTACCCTTCGTGGGTTGAAGTCTCCATCAACGTGGATGTACGATAGCACCACCTATCGGAACCACAACAAAAACATCCGTCTCTCCAATTGTGTTTGAATCTTCCAAACCCTTCCCTTTACATCCTTGCAAGTTGCATGCTTTACTTTCCGCTGCACATTTACTTGTTGCATGCTTGCTTGATATGTATTGTGTTTGTTAAACTTGTGCCAAAAATCCACTTCAACCTAAAGAATTTAAAAACTGCAACTTTTGGTACTTAGTGTCTAATCACCCCCCCCCTCTAGACGCCTCTTCTCGGTCCTTTCAATTGGTATCAGAGCTTTGGTCTCCATTGCCTTGGTTTAAACACCATTGGAGGAATATGGATGAGTCTACTTTGGGGATTCTTAGACATAGAGTGCCTATTCTTGATGGAGAATATTTTCATGAGTGGAAAAATGAAATGCTTGAGATTTTCAATGAATATCATTTGAGCAAGTATATTGCTAGCCCTTGTGCACCTCATGTTGATCCCATGCACCCTACCCTTGATGATTCAATTGACATGATTCACAATCTTAGAACTGTTAATCTTATCACTAGAGGCTTGCCTAGAAACTTGATTGGATGTTGGGCTACTCTTAAGTGTGCCTACACCATATGGAAATTTCTTGAGGAACTCTTTCCAAATTATTCCTTGAAAGATCTAGATGAAATTCTCCATAAATCCATTGCCTTGATTAAGATGAATTCCAATGATCCCAAATTTGGTGACTGCTTATTTGAGCTTACTAATCTTATGAGTGCCAAAGGAGATGTTGGAATCATTAGCAATATCATTTCCAAAGCTATTAGAATACACAAAGATAACGATAGAAATGATCATTTATCTAATGAATTACCCTCTCTAGGAAGTGATCAATCACAAGATGATGTTGAACATGGATACTCTGATGAGGATGATGATAGTGACTATGACCTTGATGATGCGACGAGACACTTTGGTCTTATGGCAAATCTTCGCGGCTACATGGCCAGAGGAAAGGAATGGGTCCTTGATAGTGGATGTACTGATCATATGACCGGAGATAAAGATATGTTTCGTGAGCTTGCTAAAAACAATGGCCCTCGAAAGTATGTCACCTTTGGTGATAACTCAAAGGGTAAGGTGGTTGGCCTCGGTAAGGTGGCCATCTCACATGATAGCTCCATACAAAATGTCATGCTCGTTAAATCTCTTGGCTACAATATACTTTCAGTATCTAGACTTGCTGATTTCGGTTTCAATGTCCTATTCACTGAAGTAGATTGCCAAGTGTTTCGTACAGATAATCATAAAATAGTCTTTACCGGTATACGCAGAGGTGATCTTTACATTGTTGATTTCACTAAAAAGGCTCAACCTAGAACTTGCTTAATTGCTAAATCCTCTAAAGGTTGGTTATGGCATAGACGATTAGGTCATGTTGGTATGAGAAACCTTGATAAGCTTATTAAAGAAAATCATATCCTTGGCGTTAACGATGTCATATTTGATAAGGATAGACTTTGCAGTGCTTGTAAAGCAGGTAAACAGGTTGGAGGAAGGCATCCCGTGAAGAACATCATGACCACAAGGAGACCACTCGAGCTACTTCACATGAATCTTTTTGGTCCTAACGCTTACAAAAGTCTCGGTGGAAATTCTTTTGGTCTAGTTATAGTTGATGATTTTTCAAGATTTACGTGGGTGTTCTTTCTCGATGATATATCGCAGGGCCAGAAGATCTTAAAAAACTTCGCTAGGAAGGCCCAAAATCAATTTGAAGTGAAAATCAAGAAGGTTCACAGCGACAACGGAACGGAGTGCAAGAACGCAAATGTGGAAACCTTTCTTGACGAAGAAGGGATTTCACATGAGTTCTCGGCTACGTACACACCTCAACAAAATGGAGTTGTTGAGAGGAAGAACCGGACACTCATCGAAATGGCGAGAACGATGCTTGATGAGTACAAGATGCCAAAACACTTTTGGGCGGAAGCGGTTGAGACAGCTTGTCATGCAACAAATCACTTGTCTCTTCACAAGCTACTCGGCAAGATGGCATATGAGCTCCTCACCGGTAACAAACCACAAGTTGGATACTTTTGAGTATTCGGCTCAAAGTGCTACATTCTTGATAAACATCGTCGTTCTAAATTTGCTCCTAAGTATCATGAAGGTTTTCTACTTGGTTATGGCTCAAACTCTCACACATACGGTGTCTACAATAATTTCACCTAAAAGGTTGAAGAGACGGTGGATGTGAAGTTTGATGGATCTAATGGCTCGCAAGTAGAGCAATTGCCAATTGATGTAGGAGACAAAGACCCTTCAGAAGAAATCCAAGACTTGTCTATTGGCAAGATTCGTCCAACGGAGGTGAAGGAGAATACCTCGTCCATCCAAGTGGAAGCTTCTACCTCACGACAAGGTGAACCAAGAGTTGATACGGAAGCATCCACAAGTGGGACACATCAAGATGAAGAAAACGAGGAAGTGCATCAAGATGAACACCAACAACCTCCTTCTCCACCATGACAAGAGAACGACAACATCAACAACGAAGAAGGCCAAGAAGAAGAACAAGATGAAGAAGATGTTCAACCAAGATCCAAGCAAAAGCTTTCACGAGTTCGGGCAAGAATTGCTAAAGATCACCCCATCGAGCAAATCTACAATGATATCCAAACCGGGATGAATCACTTGCTCTAAAACTCATTTAGCTAACTTTTGTGAACATTACTCATTCATCTCTAGCATTGAACCTATGAAGGTTGAAGAAGCATTGGAAGATCCGGATTCGATAAACTCTATGCATGAAGAGCTACACAACTTTGAGAGAAATCAACTGTGGACATTGGTTGAAAAGCCCGACAACAACCACAAAATCATTGGTACCAAATGGGTGTTTCGCAACAAGCAAGATGAAGATGGTCAAGTCATCCGCAACAAAGCACGCCTAGTCGCCCAAGGCTACACTCAATTCGAAGGTATGGACTATGGTGAGACATATGCCCCCGTTGCTAGACTTGAGTCCATTCGCATCTTACTTGCCTATGCTAATCATCATGATATCACCTTGTACCAAATGGACATTAAAAGTGCTTTTCTAAATGGTGAAATTGAGGAGGAAGTTTATGTTAAGCAACCTCCCGGATTTGTCAATCCTAAGAAACCTAATCATGTTTACAAACTTCACAAAGCTCTTTATGGTCTTAAACAAGCTCCTAGAGCATGGTATAAATGCTTGACCAAGTTTCTTATTGAAAAAGGCTTTGAAATTGGAAAAATAGATTCTACTCTTTTTTACTAAAAGAGTTAATGGAGAACTATTTGCGTGCCAAATTTATGTCGATGATATTATATTTGGATCAACTAACCCTCATGTTAGTGAAAAGTTTGGAAAGCTAATGTCGGAGAAGTTTGAGATGTCGATGATGAGTGAACTCAAATTCTTTCTTGGTTTGCAAATCAAGCAAACTAAGGAAGGTACTTTTGTCTCTCAAACGAAGTACACCAAGGACTTATTCAAGAAGTTCAATATGCAAGAATGCAAAGGCATGACTACACCCATGCCTACTAGTGGACATCTTGATTTAACCAAAGATGGTGAACCAGATGATCAAAAGGTTTATCGCTCTATGATTGGTTCATTGTTATATCTATGTGCTTCACGTCTCGATATTATGCTAAGTGTGTGCATGTGTGCACGATATCAAGCCGCTCCTAAAGAATGTGATCTTAAGGCTGTGAAAAGGATAGTGAGATACTTAATCCATACACCAAATTTTGGCATTTGGTATCCAAAAAGGGCTTCCTTTGATCTTGTTGGCCACTCCGATTCAGACTATGCCGGTGACAAGGTTGATAGAAATTCCACTTCGGGTACTTGTGAATTTCTTGATAGATCTCTTGTATCTTGGTCCTCCAAGAAACAAAACTCGGTATCCTTATCCACAGCCGAAGCAGAATACATTGCGGCTGGATCATGTTGTGCTCAATTACTTTGGATGACCCAAACTCTTAAAGATTATGGAATATATGTGAAACATGTTCCATTGCTATGTGACAATGAAAGTGCTATTAAAATTGCTCACAATCCCATGCAACATTCTCGAACTAAGCATATTGAAGTTTGTCATCATTTCATTTGAGATTATGTTGCCAAAGGGGACATTAATCTTAAGCATGTTCGCACCGATAAGCAATTGGTGGATATATTTACCAAACCACTTGATGATAAAGTATTTTGCAGGTTAAGAGGTGAATTGAACATCATTGATGCTTCAAACTTGGAGTAGGAACTCCATTTAATGCATGCAAGGCATGAGCCTATGACTAATCCTTGATATTTCTCTTATGTTGACTATCTTATGTCTTGGATATATTTGCACCTTGCATGCTATCTAACCCGTGTAGGTACTTGGATGAATCGAAATCTATGAGATTGCAACTCACTCACATCTTGAGCAATTTCTATATCACCAAGTCTCTAGACAATGGTGGATGAAGACAAGGAAGCATGCAACCATTCAAACATATCCTTTGACAAATTCTATCATGATTGTCATTTTGGATACACAAGTGCTCTTCCTTGCAAAAACTAACCCATGTAGGTAGATGAACTCAAACTTCAAGTGATGCTCCCAACTCTTGATGAGTTACATCAACCTTGAGCAACCCACACAAGTTCAACTACATGATCATGATCAACACCACCACCCAAGGTATGTTATTCCATCTTAGAGAAGCTTTACTCCAAGTCATCGTATAAAGTAACTCAACAAGATGTGAATACATCAAGATGCTTTAACGAAAAATGGTAACCCCATTTTGAGCTTAAACGTTGAGTATGACCAAAGATCAAGTGATCTCACTTGGCTCCTAAGTCAATATACTCTAACATAGGTGACTTTGTCACCGCCCAATTCTAGATGAAGTTCTCTTGTGTTCTTTTCTTTGTTCTTGCATTTGTCTCATGCATATTTGTTTCCCTCTTCAAGAAAACTTCATCTAGATTTTTTTTGTTTCTTCTCTTTTATTTTCTGTTCTGCATTTTCTACATTAAATTCCTTGCAAATCCTTGTGAGATCTTACTTGTCTAGTGAGCTGAGGTGACAAGTGTTTTCTCTGCGATGAACTCGGTCACACTAGGATGTTTACTTCGATCCAACCGAACCCTTTCGGTGCCACCGAAGCACCAAACTCAGTGCTACCAATTTCACTGTAGGAAAAACATCTTGCCACTTGTTTCTGAATTCTTTTTGATCCAGCTTCACTCAATGAAACTTGTCCTCGACCAACATCCTACTCAAATTGCTGCTTTGTTCTATGACTCAAGGACCAAACTCATCATGACAAAAAATCCAGAAGAATCCTTCTTGGAAATTGATGTCAAAGGGGGAGAGAGAGATCATCACATCAAAGCTTAATCATATCTATAGGGAGAGAGAATACTCTAGGGAAGAAAGAGATCCCAGATGCTTGGTGTTCAAGAGGAGAGAAGTCACATGTCTTCAAGAGTGGAAAGACATGTTCATATTTGCTCGATTGCATTAGCTCTATTTATTTCCTTTGAGCTCTATTTTTGCTCTGATTTTCTGTTCCCTATCTTCTCCCAGTATCCCATGTTAGATTCAGGGGGAGCAAGACATCTAAGGGAAGGAAATCCTTAAATTTATTGCATATCTTTACCTTTGGGGACATGTCTTTATCCAATGTGGTACTTAGTACTCACTCTACATGTCATCCCAGTATTGGTACTCTTGTGGTCTCTCTTGTTTGCTCTGGCTAGTAGGTGTATTTGTGTTATCTAACCTTGTTTACGCAGGTTCATCCCATCCAAAGCCAACTCAAGACCACAAGGTAAGTATATGCATCACAGTCATGTGAATGAGAATTTCTTGATGATGTACATACTGTTTGTGAGAAGGACTCATGAGCATGAAAGTACATTTCTCATATTTTCATCATTTGCTCTGATGTATATAGCCAAGATACATGTAACACATTGCTTACTCTGTCATGTTTATGCATTCACATGCTCCTATATTCCATATTCACATGATTGCATACATGTAGGGGGAGCCTATGCAAGTTACATGTCTTTCCAAAGCTTTACTTGCTACTCTTAATATCTTGATCTAAAGCTTTGATGTATGTTGTCATCAATTACCAAAAAGGGGGAGATTGAAAGCACAATTGCTCCCTAGGTGGTTTTGGTAATTAATGTCAACATATCTCTTGTTCGACTAACATTTTTATCTAGTAAGTTCAACAGTGAAGTGGCATGGACTAGATGATGTGAAACCCCTTCAAGATGCTAAGGACAAAGGATTGGCTCAAGCTCAAAGCTTAGGACTCTACATTTTCCATTTTAGTGATCCAAGATCACATTGAGTCTATAGGAAAAGCCAATACTATCAAGGAGGGATGAGGTGTTGCTTAATGAGGCTCTTGCTCAAATTCTTAGTGATATGCTCCAAAGCCCTCAACTACTTTCTCACATCCACATATGACTTAAACCAAAAGTCAAACTCGGCCCCACCAATTCTTCCTATCCAGCGTCACCGAGTTTCAAATGTCATAGCCACTACCACAAACCCTAGGCAAATCGGTCTCACCGATAGGGATCTCGGTCTCACCGAGATGGGATTGCAAACTCTCTGTTGCCTATTGCAATACTTTCGGTCTCACCGAAACTTGCGATCGGTCCAACCGAGATTGCAATGTAAACTCTCTGTTTTCCCTTCGTAACTTTTCGGTCTCGGCGAAATGAGCAACCGGTCCCACTGAGTTTACCTGACCAACTCTCTGGTTAGCTTATTACCAAAATTGGTCTCACCGAGTTTGTGTAATCGGTCGCACCGAGATTACGTTATGCCCTAACCCTAACCATATCGGTCCTACCGAGTTGCATGTCGGTCCCACCAAAAACCCTAACGGTCACTAGCTTTGCTGAATCGGTCCGACCGAGTTTAACCATTCGGTCCCACTGAGTTTGGCAAGTTGTGTGTAACTATTAGATTTTGTGTGGAGGCTATATATACCCCTCCACCACCTCTTCATTCGTGGAGAGAGCCATCAAAACGAACCTACACTTCCAACTTACTTTTTCCGAGAGAGAACCACCTACACTTGTGTTGAGACCAACATATTCCATTCCTACCATATGAATCTTGATCTCTAGCCTTCCCTAAGTTGCTTTCCACTCAAATCTTCTTTCCACCAAATCCAAATCCTGTGAGAGAGAGAGTTGAGTGTTCGGGAGACTATCATTTGAAGCACAAGAGCAAGGAGTTCATCATCAACACACCATTTGTTCCTTCTTGGAGAGTGGTGTCTCCTAGATTGGCTAGGTGTCACTTGGGAGCCTCCGACAAGATTGTGGAGTTGAACCAAGGAGTTTGTAAGGGCAAGGAGATCGCCTACTTCGTGAATATCTACCGCTAGTGAGGCAAGTCCTTCGTGGGAGATGGCCATGGTGGGATAGACAAGGTTGCTTCTTCGTGGACTATTCGTGGGTGGAGCCCTCCACGGACTCGCGCAACCGTTACCCTTCGTGGGTTGAAGTCTCCATCAACGTGGATGTACGATAGCACCACCTATCGGAACCACAACAAAAACATCTATGTCTCCAATTGCGTTTGAATCTTCCAAACCCTTCCCTTTACATTCTTGCAAGTTGCATCCTTTACTTTTCGCTGCTCATTTACTTGTTGCATGCTTGCTTGATATGTATTGTGTTTGTTAAACTTGTGCCAAAAAATCCACTTCAACCTAAAGAATTTGAAAACTGTAACTTTTGGTACTTAGTGTCTAATCACCCCCCCCCCTCTAGACGCCTCTTCTCGGTCCTTTCAATATGGGTATATATTGGAGGAAGAAGTACGTCGGTGGACCTTTGGGCTATCCACGAGGCAGGGGGGCGCGCCCAGGGGGGTGGGCATGCTCCCCACCCTCGTGGGCAGCCCGGGACTCTCTTGGTCCAACTCCGATTCTCCGTGGGCTTCTTCTGGTCCAAAAATAAGTTCCGTGAAGTTTCAGGTCAATTGGACTTCGTTTGATTTTCCTTTTCTGCGATACTCTAAAACATGGAAAAAACAAAAACTGGCACTGGGCTCTAGGTTAATAGGTTAGTCCCAAAAATCATATAAAATAGCATATAAATGCATATAAAACATCCAAGGTTGATAATATAATAGCATGGAACAATCAAAAATTATAGATACGTTGGAGACGTATCAATGTGGAAGGTACTCAACCCATTGACCGCCTGAAGCTAAGGTACTTGAGTGCAGTATGGCCACGGAGCAAGCGCTCCATGTCACCCTTTGAGAGGCAGACGACGATGAGCTCGAGGTGCTTCAGTCGTGGTAGAATAAGAGCGGCCGCATCATTAAGGGGCGGGAAATGGCAGTTCCTGAACTTGGCGACACGCAGCGTGGGCGCGAGGCGGAGTGCGGACGTTGGCAGCGACCGCATATGCCCATCATCAAAAGTGAGCTCCTCAAGCTGATCTAGGGTGGGGGATCGGAACCAGTCGTCAAGCTTGGCTTGGTCCTTGCCGTTGGAACGAAACTTGCCCATTCTGAGGTCTTTGCTGGTTGGGCTAAGGTGACTGCCGAGGATCCTGGAGAATGCATCCAAGCTTTTGCGATAGCCATGGCAGAGCTTGTGGGTGTCGGTGTGGTCGAGAGGGCCGGAGTTTCATAGGGGCGCCACTGCCGGGAAAGGAGGGTTGTCCGCGGCCCATATTTAATTGGGAGGAGGGAGATGATGACTCTCAACATATCATCGGGGGAGGCTGCTAATTAAGTCTAGGCCTGCTGGAGTCACTTGCGGTTCTAGATCGCCCTGCCTCCGCTTGTTGGTAGCCCCGTTCTCGACCTCCGGAGTCTCCTTGTCAGCGGTGCTTTCTGATAGAAATGGGAGTACAGGGAATATTTAGTTAAAACATGGCAATAGAAAAGTGTATTGGTAACTAGAAGTTATTAGGTAGGAATATAGTAAGATAAGGGAATAGCAATTGGTTGCTTAAATACTACACAATTCATTTGACATTGTTGGGTAAGTCATTTGACATCTTCTGGTCCAAAAATAAGTTCCGTGAAGTTTCAGGTCTTTTGGACTTCATTTGATTTTTCTTTTCTACGATACTCTAAAACAAGGAAAAAACCAGAAACTGGCACTGGGCTCTAGGTTAATAGGTTAGTCCAAAAAATCATATAAAATAGCATATAAATGCATATAAAACATCCAAGGTTGATAATATAATAGCATGTAACAATCAACAATTATAGATATGTTGGAGACGTATCAATGTGGAAGGTACTCAACCCATTGACCCCCTGAAGACGAAGGTACTTGAGTGCAGTATAGCCACGGAGCAGGCGCTCCATGTCACCCTTTGAGAGGCAGACGACGATGAGCTCGAGGTGCTTCAGTCGTGGTAGAATAAGAGCGGCCACGTCATTAAGGGGCGGGAAATGGCAGTTCCTGAACTTGGCAACACGCAGCGTGGGCGCGAGGCGGAGTGCGGACGTTGGTAGCGACCGCATATGCCCATCATAAAAAGTGAGCTCCTCAACCTGATCTAGGGTGGGGGATCGGAACCAGTCATCAATCTTGGCTTGGTCCTTGCCGTTGGAACGGAACTTGCCCATTCTAAGGTCTTTGCTAGTTGGGCTAAGGTGACTGCTGAGGATCATGGAGAACGCATCCAAGCTTTTCCGATAGACATGGCAGAGCTTGTGGTTGTCGATGTGGTCGAGAGGGCCGGAGTTCCATAGGGGCGCCACTGCCGGGAAAGGGGTTGTCCGTGCCCCATATTTAATTGGGAGGAGGGAGATGATGACTCTCAACATATCATCGGGGAGGCTGCTAATTAAGTCTAGGCCTGCTGGAGTCACTTGCGGTTCTAGCTTGCCCTGCCTCCGCTTGTTGGTAGCCCCATTCTCCACCTCCGGAGTCTCCTTGTCAACGGTGATTTCTGATAGAAATGGGAGTACAGGGAATATTTAGTTAAAACATGGCAATAGAAAAGTGTATTGGTAACTAGAAGTTATTAGGTAGGAATACAGTAAGATAAGGGAATAGCAATTGGTTACTTAAGTACTACACAATTCATTTGACATTGTTGGGTAAGTCAATATATGCAGATAGTTGAAAAGAAAACTTACTTCGAACAAAGTCTGGACGGATGATTTTGTCGGGGAAGTTAGCATATATCTCATGACCAGGCCCTTCTATGTGCAGTGCAATTTTAGTGCCAGCTTTCAGTACATAAAACTTTGCAATTTCATTCCAAAAGCCAGTGCCAAAATAGGAGTCACCATGTTCATCAAGTCTTACAGTAGCAACGATTGTAAATCCATGGTTTGTGCGCAGTATGACATTCGTGGAGCCTTGATGTGTATAATGGGAAAAATTGTGCACTACATAATCTGTTGCATAGCGAGGGACGTCCAGCAGAAAATGGTAGGGTTGTTAAAGAAAATATGGTAACATGCAAATATGGGCCCAAATTGAAAGAACTATACATCAGTTGAAATCGAAGGACAAAAGTCTATAATTAAACAGATAGGGTAAACATGATGTCATGGAAATATGAGAGTAATCGAAAGAACAATACATCATTAATTTGCCTAATATAGAAAGAAGAGGGGGGAAATCCCCTTTGACGTATATGGTGCATGTGGCACCTTTTATCCAAATGTAGCAATATTTAGAATATGTTCAGGAAAGTAGGCCATGCCAGCCGATTTAGGGTGAGATTGAACATACCGCGCGCGTGCTCAAGTTATCTGGTATGATTCGATGGAATCTCTGGCGGCGGTCGCCAAGTCCTGAAGTATCGGCGCACTGTACATTCTATGAATGAAAGAAAACCCTCAAATCAGCTCGAATAAAAATGAATTTATGGTGATTTCCGCCCGGTCATTAAAGGAGAAGATGAACTAGGATAAGAGATAAGATAATATCTCGTTAAATTAGTTACCTTGTTGTCCATGAGAAAGAACCCTCAGTACGGCAGATTCCCCAACCAAGCGGAGCTGGGTCAACCGCGAGCAGCGTCGAGAAAGTCGATGGTGATAGGCAGCGGCAAGCGGAAGTGGAAAAATGCGGTGGGCTTTGCCGGAAGCCTGGAGGCGGCGGCAGGCGGCGATCTATGTGTTTACCGCCATGCTAGGCGGTGCCATGGCATAGACGCGGAGGATCTTGTGCATGTATGAATGGGGAACGTACCGGAGGTGCCGAGGTGGGTGGCGGGCGGGGTGAGGGTTTTGTGATGTGGGGATGGTGAGGGTTTTCTTTTTTCTTTTTTGAATTGGGTGGTGAGGGTTTTCTGTCCCACAATGAATTTTGGGGGCGACGGTTTGCTAGAGCGAACCGTGTGTGATTGACGCAGCAGGCAAAATGATAGTCATTGCACACAGTTCTAATTTTGGGAACCGTGTGTGATTGACGTACTACCTCCGTCCTGGTTTATTGGTCCCCCGTTGTAATTTTTACCAAAATTTGGCGAAATATTTAACATACTCAGACATAGATAATAAGCGTACATGTACATAAGCATAGTTCAACCATAAGTACATAGTTCAAACGTCATTAAGCATACTCAAGCGTACATAGTTCGATCCATCCCACATCTCACATCACATGTGGCCGGCACGATCCTGAAGCTTCTCTAGGTACTTGGTGTACGTGCCATGCGCCACCTTGCGAGAATACTTCTACTTGAAGGAGCCAACGGCCCATCCTCTTGCATGCGCAAGAACACTTAGATACACATCATTAATCTTTTGGTTGCAAAATGGGCATCCATAGCCGTCGTTCCAAGTCCTAATACGCCTGTTATGCATTCCCGCATAAAGCTCCCTCAGGATTCGCCTCTTGTACCTCCTCTGGGCATCTTCATCCTCGCTGTCCACATCGTCAGACAACACCTATACATATAGTAAAACAAATTTGGCATAAAATCACTGATTACATGCCGTGAAGTAGGATTAGGAATTTATGGCTAGTTATTTATACATATTCAGAGATTATGGTTTGATTTTTAAGCACAGTCGTCTATGTACAAACCAATATTGAAGAAAATAATGGCACAAACATATGTAGGTCATTCAAAATCAATTGTCAAGTCCTGGCTAGGAATTATTAGCACGGACACTAACCCTAGTTGGATTACTAGCAGAAATCATTTGCACAAATGAAACAAGTAATCACTAATCACCTGTACCATTCAAACAATCAATACACAACACAGATCTAACAAAACTTACTCTGATTTCATGGATTGGGAGAACATGACCACAGGATTTCTATTCCAAAAAGGGGGAGACAGGAGTAACCAGAGAAACCATATGATCTATTTGACACATAAATGGGTATAGATGACTAACCAGCTGTCCGTCGTCGTCGGAGTCGTCGCCGGAGTGGTCGTCGGAGTTGGTGGGGAACTCCGCCTCCGACTGTGGAAGCTCGACGACGTCAGGTTGCAGCGATAACTCACCGGCGGTGATGGTAATCTCTGTCTCCATCTCCATGCCATGCTCCAGTGCTTTATCAGCCCCAGCGTCGCCACTCCCTCCGATGGGCGCTTCGGCGGCATCCTCATACACTGACGGCTTTGAGGACCAAGAGCGACGTCGAGGTTGCAAGCGGAGGTAAATCACGAAAACTCATCTCATACTCCCTACGTTCAGCAGAAAGTTTTCTTTGTGGCAAGCAAAAATAATCAAAAGGGCTAAATTTAATGGGACCAAAGTCCCCAAGATCAAGCTCGGGAGGTATTGGTTTCTCCTTTGGCCCCTCATATTGCACAACCAATTCATCATTATAAGCATTCTTTTGGCAAAAAGTCATGAGCCTTTGTTCAAGGGAAAAACCTAACCAATTATTTTGGATAGCAAAATTATCATTAAGTTCAGAGATCTTGTTAACAAGAACATCAGTAGGAACCTTTTTTCTAAGGTTTTCATTAAAGGCAACATGATCTAAAGATCATAAACGCATAATGTCTTCTTGATAAAAAAAGGATTGCTTCTATGGGAGGACGACCGGCATCCACCCTATAATGTGCAAAAATTTCATTGGCCTCTTTTATTATAAATCTGAACTCATGAGCTAAAAAGATAGTCGTTGCTCACGTAACAGAAGAATGCTCAATATTAGAAAATTCTAGGAAAATCCTTTGTATGGAAGGGTGCATATGTAAAAATTGTCTTTCAAGTTCCACTATGAGCAAAGATATAGCATCCGCGAGACTACTAGTTTTATGAAGAATAGACCCGCTCATGGTGGGTAAAGCACCGGCACAAGTACCCTTCCCAATAATATTACCGCTACCAATTCAAAAAAATTTAGTGTGTAAAATAGTTGGATTTTCAAGAGGATCATCAATAGCATCAAAGTTTTCCATATTATTATCCTTATCAACGATAACCTCCCCAGTTTCAGAAAAATGGAAACAAATTGCAAAAAAGAATGAGCACACAGTAGGCAGGAAGGAAAAAGAGGGCGAATAAAACGGCAAGGGTGAAGTGGGGGAGAGGAAAATGAGAGGCAAATGGCAAATAATGTAATGCGAGGGATAAGAGTTTTTGATGGGTACTTGCTATGTCTTGACTTGTGCGTAGACTCCCCAGCAACGGCACCAGAAATCCTTCTCGCTACCTCTTGAGCACTGCGTTGGTTTTCCCTTGAAGAGGAAAGGGTGATGCAGCAAAGTAGTGTAAGTATTTCCCTCAGTTTTTGAGAACCAAGGTATCAATCCAGTAGGAGGCCTCACGCAAGTCCCTCGTACCTACATAAACAAATAAGAACCTCGCAACCAACGTGATAAAGGGGTTGTCAATCCCTTCACGGTCACTTACGAGAGTGAGATCTGATAGAGATAATAATAATAAGATATATATTTTTGGTATTTTATGATATAGATTGAAAGTAAAGATTGCAAAATAAACTGTAATAGAAATAGATTGTTGACCGGGGATTAATATAAAAGAGAATAGACCCGGGGGCCATAGGTTTCACTAGTTGCTTCTCTCAAGATAGCATAAGTATTACGGTGGGTGAACAAATGACTGTCGAGCAATTGATAGAAAACTAAATAATTATGAGAATATCTAGGCATGATCATGTATATTGGCATCACGTCCGTGACAAGTAGACCGACTCCTGCCTGCGTCTACTACTATTACTTCACACATCGACCGCTATCCAGCATGCATCTAGAGTATTAAGTTCATAAGAACAGAGTAAGGCATTAAGTAAGATGACATGATGTAGAGGGATAAACTCAAGCAATATGATATAAACCCCATCTTTTTATCCTCGATGGCAACAATACAATACGTGTCGTTTCCCTTTCTGTCACTGGGATCGAGCAACGCAAGATTGAACCCAAAGCTAAGCACTTCTCCCATTGCAAGAAAGATCAATCTAGTAGGCCAAACCAAACTGATAATTCAAAGAGACTTGCAAAGATAACAAATCATACATAAAAGAATTCAGAGGAGATTCAAATATTGTTCATACACAATCTTAATCATAAACCCACAATTCATTAGATCTTGACAAACACACCGCAAAAAGAGTTACATCAAATAGATCTCCAAGAAGATCGAGGACAACTTTGTATTGTGATCCAAAGAGAGAGAAGAAGCCATCTAGCTAATAACTATGGACCCAAAGGTCTGAGGTAAACTAATCACACATCGTCGGAGAGGCTATGGTGTTGATGTAGAAGCCCTCCGTGATCGATGCCCCCTCCTGCGGTGCCCCGGAAAAGGCCCCTAGATCGGATCTCATGGGTACAGAAGATTGCAGTGGTGGAAATAGGGTTTCGTGGTGCTCCTGGATGTTTTTAGGGTATATGAGTATATATAGGCGAAGGAAGTCGGTCAAGAGAGCCACGAGGGGCCCACGAGGGCGGGGGCACGCCCAGGAGGCAGGCACGCCTCCCTGGCTCGTGGCCTCCTCGGTTGTTTCTTGACATTGACTCTAAGTCCTCTGGATCATGTTCGTTCCAAAAATCACGCTCCCGAAGGTTTCATTCCGTTTGGACTCCGTTTGATATTCCTTTTCTGCGAAACACTGAAATAGGCAAAAAACAACAATTTGCACTGGGCCTTGTGTTAATAGGTTAGTCTCAAAAATAATATAAAAGTGTATAATAAAGCCCATTAAACATCCAAAACAGAATATGTAATAGCATGGAACAATCAAAAATTATAGATACATTGGAGACGTATCACCCACTTAAGCGGTTGTCAGCGATATCGATGCTTTCCATCTGTGGGACCGCTTGGTCCATCACTTCTTTTTGGCTAACAGCAAGAGAGGCTAATTTGAGTTAGTAGGGATTTATTATTTTTGCTATGGGATGACATGCATGATACACTTTGAGCACCCACATATTTTGGCTAACATGCATGATTTATTATTTTTGACACACGTGCCACATCAATGTTGTGTATTCAAACATGCATGCACGCATCACCTCCATATACTCCCTCGCATGGTTATCGGCAACAAGCTTATATATTCATGGGCCCGCGTGGACATCCCTGATCACCTTGACCAACAACAAGATAGGTTACCATGGAGGATTCTTCATTTGGTTAGTGTTATCATAGTATAGGTCATGGTGAGATTCAGACCTAATTAAGTTTGGGCGCATATACTATGCACACATGCATGCATATATGAATCCCCATCGTTGGCTTGAAGTGTGGTATAACATACATATGCATCGTCAACCTAACCCTCAATCAGTGCGGGGATCTCTAGTTCGAAATCATGGTGCCACATCAAAGTTGTTCATTGTTACTCAAAAACACACCTCTCCATACATATGTTTGGGCCACACGCATGCAGTGGTTGTCTTCGGGGACTAGCTACTTGCGTGATTATTGGCGAGCTAGCCCATCTCCAGGGTCGCATGGATGGACATCACTTTGAGCAACAACAAGAGAGAATTTGTATGACCATGGTGGATTATTCTTGGTCCGTTTTACGATCCATCTTGGTGAGATATATGCCTCTCTAGCCCGCCGACTGAAAGTGTGTGTGTGTGTGTGTGTGAGGGGGGAGTTGCTACATCGCACTTCGCTAGGTGAACCTCGGTTGGGGGGGCATGCATTCATAGCTTAATTAGGATTCCCTTCATGGCGACATGAGGGGGGGTGGGGGGCTGCTAGCTACTTCGCACTTTGCTAGGTGAACCTCAGTTGGGGGGGCATGCTCATAGCTTAGGATTCCCTTCGTGCCGACACGAGGGGGGCTGCTAGCTACTTCGCACTTTGCTAGGTGAACCTCGGTTGGGGGAGCATGTGCATCCATAGCTTAGGATTCCCTTCGTGCTGACACAAGGGAGGGGTGGCTGCTAGCTACTTCACACTTTTCTAGGGTGAACCTCGGTTGGGGGGGCATGGATTCATAGCTTAGCTAGGATTCCCTTTGTGCCGACACGAGGGAGGGGGCTGCTAGCTACTTCGCACTTTGCTAGGTGAACCTCGGTTGGGGGGCATGCATTCATAGCTTAGGAATCCCTTCGTGCTGACACGAGGGAGGGGGCTGCTAGCTCTACTTCACACTTTGCTAGGTGAACCTCGGTTGGGGGGCATGCATTCATAGCATAGGATTCCCTTCGTGCCGACACGAGGGAGGGGGCTGCTAGCTACTTCACACTTTGCTATGGTGAACCTCGGTTGGGGGGCCATGCGTTCATATATAGCTTAGGATTCCCTTCGTGCCGACACGAGGGAGGAGGGGGGCTGCTAGCTACTTCAGACTTTGCTAGCTGAACCTCGGTTGAGGGGGAGGGGGCATGCATTCATAGCTTAGGGTTCCCTTCGTGCCGACACGAGAGGGTGGGAGCAAGCAATACCATGCGCTTTGCGAGAGAGGTGCCACATCGAAGCTGAATTTGCTATTTGAAAATCAAACCACCGTTTTGATACATAAATTTGGTCCTCATGCAAGTGTGTTCATGTTCTGACCCTCTCCCGCGGCATTTTTCGCCAAATTTATGAACATTAGACAAGTCGGATGACACAACAGACACGGTTCACTCAAACTAACCATGTGCCACGCCGGTGCACCTGTCACGCACACATCCACACAGTACATCAGGCTCCACGAGGCTTCCCCTCTCAAAAATATCTCCCCGCTTCGAGGGTTTTTCTGTTTCATAACACACGGTTGTTATCTCCGAACCATGTGCGATGTTTCTTGTTCCTAATCCCGCCTGCATCAAAAATATCTGCCCGCCTCAAGGGTTTTTCTTTTTTCATAACACACTGTTGTTATCTCTGGACCGTGTGTGATGCACTATCATCAAAATTTTCAATAGCCCGGCATTTCACTCCCGCGTAGTAAAATTTTCTGTACCCGCGTCATTTCCTCAAACACCCCGCCCCCCCACACACACCAAAACCTCCTCGGGCCTGTGCGCACACACACACACACCCCTCCCTTGCTCGAAACCCTAGCAAAGTCCCTGCCGCCACTGCCGCCGACGCTGCGAGGCCTGCATTGTCAACATCTACCGGTTTGCCCGTGCATCTTACCCACTGATCTCCATACCCAGGCCGCCTTGAGTTTCTTAGATGATGCCTGCCAAATGCCCCCTTTCCCACAGATCCCCATCCCCATCGCCATCGCCATCCCCCACTCCAGAGTGTCACAGCCTAAGCCCGGCTATGCTTCCCGTGGGGCTCGAGGAGCGATTGGCCCAAAAGAGGTGTATAGCGGTCTCTTCGCCCGACGTCGCCGAGGAAGCTAACGACCATTACTGGTGGTAAGCACTCAAGCAGCGGGCTAGAGTATGCGGGCATGTCTCCTCCGCTGGCTACGACATCGAGGTCATCGACAGCGACGCCCTGAGGCGGGATGTGTCACAGGTTAAATGGCCCACCCCAACCCCTCGGGTTCAACCGCTGTCGATCTCATCCATGGCCCCGCCGCTGATCTCCTCTGGCTCGCTATCAACAATTTGCCATTCTACATCGCCATTGGTCCCCTTTTGTCATTTCTGAAGGACACGTTCTGCGACGCAAGCTTGGGATCCACATCTTCCAAGTCAGACTTCATCGACGGCGACCACAAGGACGACATCCTCTCTGGCTCTTCCAAGGGGAAAGACCCCAGCTGCTCTTCCAAGGGGAAAGCGCCCGTCTGCAACATCAGGGAGGGCACCCTACAGCCGTGCTCTTCCAAGGGGAAGGAGCCCATCTGCGATAACATGGAGCGCATCCAGGGTCCATTCTCTTCCCATGGGAACGAGCCCATCAATGACAATTGAGGAAACCCATGATTTGTTTATTTCAGTTGTTCACACTGTGATGCTCTATATGTGCAATTATTTGCTGTGCAGTACATTTCATCAATCCAGTTTTAAACATACCGATAGGAATGCATATATTTGCTTGTTGTTAAGCCTGTTATAGCTAGCATATGCCTCTTTTAAAGTTTTTTGATTGTTCGGTTGTTTGTAGTTAGCATATGTTCAGTTTCAAATGCTATCTTTGGTTGTTCGTAGTATGCCTTGTTTATTCCAGTTATTCACAATGTGATGTTCTATATGTGCAAGTATGAACTGTGCAGTTCAATTTCATCAGTACCAGTTTCAACAATACCACTATGAATGACTACATTTGGTTGCTGCATCTTGTAGTTAACACGCCTTTCCATTTTCATTTAACCATAACCAGTGTACTTAGACCGGCACAATACCAATTTGAATGACCATGTTTGCTTGTTGTGAAATGTTAGGCCTATTGCTGTTAGCACACCTTTCCACTTGTTTTGCCTTACTAGCGTGCTTAAACCTGCACACTGAAGCTATTTTTTGGAGGTTATTTTGTCTGCCATGTGTAATTTTGGTTGATGTTTAGCCTGTTGTGCTTAACATGCTTCTTGATGTACCTACACAGGACAATTTTTGGAACGACTCTTGTTTTCCATCGAGGTTATTTTCATCCCATGGCTTATATCTGCTCACTATTCAGGATATCCGTAGCTGGTACCATATAGGCCGGCAGCCGATAAGGGACTAATCGGTGAATCGGACTTTTAACTGAATATATCTGCAACCCATTTTTCCTTAGGTTAACTAGGGCCATATGTAATATATCTGAGGCTACATAGCAACATGCACTGTACTTAATGTCTAAATATGCAATCCTAGGCTACATAGCAACAAGGAAGAGTGTTACATTAATGTTCAAATGATGTCTAGATATACGTAGAAGAGCAGCAGCAGCAGCAACAGCAACAACACAGCCCTGTTTGGATACTCAACTTAGCTAGAGGTTAGAGTTAGTTTCTAGCTCATTACTAACCCTAAACTAATTCCATCCAAAGAGTTGTTTGGATGGCAGGGTTAGATTGACAATAAATGCAGTAGGAGAACTAGCTCCAATTAGCACCTCCTGGGTCCGATACTAGTTTTTTGGGTGGGTTATAGATGCAACTAGCTCAAACTAGCCCTCATGTTTAGATATACTTTAGGGCTATTTGAGCCCGAACTAGCTCAAACTAACTGTAACCCGTGGATACAGCAGTAGATAATTTTTAAGAATGAACTAAACTCCTTCCAGCCCATAATATAAGGTGTTAATTCATATAATATGTGAGTATATTGGATGTTATAAGATACTCCCTCTATTCCTAAATATTTGTTCTTCTTAGAGATTTAAAATGGACTACCACATACGGATGTATATAGACATATTATAAAAGAGTGTTGTACTACATCATTGTGCCATTGCTGTTTAGCTTCTAATATTAACTTGGTGCTTTTAGGTACATATGTCATTGGTAAAGATCCATGTTTCGACCCTTTTTGCGTATGGGGCAATGAGATATCGATGAACTAGCATCAAGTGAGGAAGCTGATAAAGATTGTTAGTAAAATGGGTCCAAAGATGGCAATTAAACTATTTGTTTACATTTTATCCAAGACAATAGTGAACTCCATGATGGTAAGTAAGAACTCTGTAGCCTTCTTTTTACTACCCATATTGAGTTGTGTTAGATGACAATGTCTGAAATCTTATTCCTTTGTAGTGGTTGCCAAAGAAGTTTACGCAAGATTACCTCTCAAACTACATCATTGGTGGGCATGCAACGGTTAAAGTATTTCTACCAGAACACGATGATTATCTAGATGTTTTCATCAAGACCGTGAAGGATGGGCGGTCGGCCATCACAAGGGGTTGGACTAGAGTCGTGCGTGCCTTCTGCATGGAGGAGGGCATAATATGGGCATTCCACTTCACCTTGTTCAGCAACCAGAATATATTTCGCCTCTTTCTTTACCGTCTTTAATAGTACAACTATACAACTGTGGTTCATCATTCTTTATTTGGTTCTTATGTAATTCTTGAACATATGTACCTATGAATCGAATAATTCATTGGTTGTTTGAACTTGATGGATATGAATAAAGCTGTAGCATACATTCAAATTCAAATCCAAATCCGGTACAATTTGGAAAAGCAGCAATTAAATTATGGTAAAAATACGCTCTCCAGGTTGTTACAGCACACAAGGTTGGTAAAACACAAATGTTTGTGATATGCACCATAATCCGAGATGGTTCACAGAGAGGAAGCGTGTGCAAGCATGCACAAAGTAGCCGTTTGCAAAGCATGTGCGATGTCAGACAATATCACAAACAATGCAGGCAAACTAAACGTTTGTGTTAGTTGCCTTATCGTACACGATTCGCAACCATGAACTGTTTCTGATGAGGTATGCATCGTAAACGTTGCACCACAAAATAGCATGTGCGATAGTTGTCGTGTTCGATGATGTTACGACGGTCCGATGTTTCGTAATCCTGTCTAACACTCGTATGACGATTAGCTAATCTTCTTAACGGTGAACCGTTTGTGATGAGCCGTGCATCATACACGTTCTATAATAGTGAACCATTTGTGATGGGCCGCGCATCGTAAACGTAGCACCATAGAATGATGACTGCGGTGGCAATGCGAGCAGAAACAAGTAGGAGTACTGTAGGGGCCCTATCCCCGACGATTTCTTGGTCGTGTGGGAAGGACCCCCTATCGCCACACTCCCTTGGCGACGGTTCCAAATGCCGTTGCGGAAAGGGGTTTTAAACCGTTTGTTTAGGACCGACACGCACCAGTGAACATGCTCCAGTGCATATAAATGGGTTGAAAAAACAAATGTGTGTCATTGGTTGCAACCTTAGGTCCCATGCAAGAAATGGGAATGAATGTGAAACACCTTTGCCACCGTCGCTCAGCCGCTAACATTGAGAAACATGGTTTTAAAATTCTAGTAAATCGAAAACTCGTATGAAATTCATGAAACTTGAGATGTTATGATGGAACGGCATCAACATGCAGTGGTAAAAATATTGTCCCACTTGGGGCAGGTTGGGGTATAAGCTTCTCACAAACTAGAGCTTCTCGTAACAAGCCTCATGTTTACGGTAGGGAACATTTCACCTTTCTAGACGAAACAATATCCGTTGCCTCTTCTTGATTTCAATTTTTTCTCTGGTGTCAACATAGAACAACAGGAGTGTTGTGTTAAATTTTGGAATTTTTCAGGGTTCGTTTGGACATTATTATGCAGTGATTGAATTTTCAATGCAGTTATGTGCATAAATACAAATTCGAACTACATGTTGTCGGCGTTCTGGGAACGGGGGTCCCCAGACTTGCCTGCGTGCGGCCCGCGGCGTGGCTGAGCCAGTAGGCCGTACGACCCATCTTCACCAGCAAAGCACTCAATACGCTCGCGAGGGGCCAAGCCTCGAGAGGCGGATGATGCAAGACCTCCTCTGGGGCGGCCTAGCTGGGCAGGCTCATGAGGAGCGGAGATATCAAGGAGGGGCGAACCTCACGAGGCTTTCGTGACGTGAGCCGTCACGATCGACACCAGGCGGGCGCCAGCGCGCACAGCGTCCTTGTTTCTTCTTTGGTGCAAAGGGGGCAAGCACAGCCGCGGAGTACTGAGGCATCAGGAAAAGGTTCCCATTTCGGTGCAACAAGACCAAGACCAAGGACTGCAAGACGGAGGCGTGGAGCCCGGAGCAGCATCACCACCAGAACTTTGTGCAGGCGAAGACTACTTTTGTCAGGATAGCTTGTACTAGCTATCCCCCCTCAAATTAGCCCGCCATTGTTGGCTCCCTTCCCGCTCAATATTTGGGAAGAGGACCAGGGCCTCTATAAATAGGACTCGCCACCACAGTGGAGAGAAGAGGAGACACACAAGCTCACCGAGCCCAAGAACACCTCAACCTCAGGAGGCCATTCTTCCCTTGTATTGTTCATCATCAGCCGCAACGGTGGCCTGAACCAGTATAAACCCTGTGTCCATCTGTGTTGTGAGTTCGTCGAGTTCGTCCACGAGACCCAAGCGAGCTAGAGCGTAGATCGGTTGGAGGGATAGACTTCGTGCGCACCCCAGTATTCGAACCTTAAGGGTTTGCCGGGACCCCAACCCCGACATTTGGTGCGCCAGGTAGGGGTGCGCCATAGCTTCCTCTCTGCCGCTCATCCGTCGTCTCCATGGCGGACGCTCACCGTGCTCGAGCTGAGCATCAGGCCACCCTCGCCGCCCGCGTCGCTCAGACGGCACCCGTTGGTGGGCCGCCTCGTCGATCTCCGTCCCCCGCCGCCAACGCAGCCACCGACCCGGTGGGAAACAAGCAGCAGGCGTCCTCGCAACATCCTTCGGTGCGGCAGGACGACCGCACCGGTACTCCATGACTCCCTCCTGCTAGCTCTTCGTCTCACGCGCACCGCGCTCCCCTGGAGGTGCGGGCCGCGCTCATCGCGGAAAACGAGCTCCTGAGTTACTGCCTTGTCGACGACGTCTATGAAGAGTGGCTCGACCGCGTCGCCGAGCTTGTCCGTGCCGCGGGGGCTCTCTGGTGCCGTCTCACTCTCTGCCTCCCCCTCAGCAGGCTGCGGGCAACGGGGCCCGTGGCATGCCTCCACCACCTCGACCCCAAGATGGTGCCTTGGCGCCAAGGCGCGCGCCTCCACGACGTGATCTGTCGTGCCCGGCGCCCGCGCGTGAAGAAAGGAGCTGCCAAGAAGTCCCGCGACTGCGAGAAGCCGCACCAGCGCTCCCCGCGCCACCTCGTTAAGACCGCGCGCCGCCTGTAGTGGCGCACCGCGGACCTCGCCAGGACCAAGCTCCGCCCCCAAGACGGGCCCCGACAACCACGGCAGGCTGCCGCGCCTTCACCCCTGAGCTGCGTAGCGTTGCCTGGCCAGGCAAGTTCAAGCCAGATCTGTCTCCACGGTACGACGGCACCTCCGACCCCGCGGAGTTCCTGCAGTTCTATGAGTTGAGCATCGAAGCGGCCAACGGCGACGAGAAGGTCATGGCGAACTGGTTTCCCATGGATCTCAAGGATGGGGCCCGCTCCAGGCTCCTGAACCTGCAGCACGGCTCGATCCCCTCCTGGGACGAGATGTGCAACCGCTTCGTCGCCAACTTCCAGGGCACTCGTGACCGCCCACCGGTCTTGGGTGATCTACGCCGCATCAAGCAACAGCCAGGAGAGACCCTCCAGAAGTACATCCAGCGCTTCAACAGCACCCGCCTCAAGATTCCCAAGGTCTTAGACGAGGCCGTCATCTCCGCGTTTTCTGACGGCGTCCGCGACGTCAAGATGAAGGAAGAGCTGGCCATCTATGAGGAGCTCTGCACATCTTAGGAGCTGTTCAACCTGGCTACCAGGTGCGCAAGAGCTGAGGAGGGGCGCCTCTCTCTCCTGGAGCTGCCAGCTGCAGGAGTGGAGGAAAAGAAGGCCAAGGCCAAGGACCTGAAGCGCAAAGAGGCAGTCATGCTCGCAGCGGAGCCTGACACCAAGCGAGGCAGAGATCAGCCCGAGTCATCCAAAAACGGCCAGCCCTTCTGCGCCTTCCACAACCTGAACACCCACAACACCAGCGACTGCCAAGAGCTCAGAGCTATTCGAGAAGGACGCTTCGGCCCACGCCCCGAGCGTAGCTACTGGGGCTACGACAGCGGAGGAGGATGCGGAGCCGGACGCTGGGACGACCGTGGCCCGCGCCAGGAGTGGCGCGACCGGCCTCATGAGGACCGCTGGCAGGATCAACCTCGTGAGGGTGGCTGGAGGGACCCGCCTCGCGAGGATCATCCCCAAGGCAACGCCGGTCTTCCCCCGTTGCCGCCGCCAAGGAGGAACGATGACCATCACCAGGATAAGGGGGCTGGGGGCTTCTAGGAGCCACACGCGGTAGCTTGCATCCTGGGCGGCGCTCAGGCCCCAGCCTCTCAGCGCATCTTCAAACAGTTCGCTCGCGAAGTAAACGCGACGCTCCCCAAGCTCGAAGCCACGCGCCCGCTTCGGTGGTCCCAATGCGCCATCACCTTCAGCTCGGCCGACCAGCTCAAGTGTGCAGCCGCCGCTGGCACACTCCCTATGCTGTGCTTCCTGGTCATCAGCAATGTGCAAGTCACCAATACTCTCATCGACGGCGGCGTAGGGCTCAACGTCCTCTCCGCCGACACATTCGACAGCCTCCAAGTGCCTTATGAGCAGCTCCAGCCAACCAAGCCTTTCTCAGGAGTGACTGACGGTTCCACCATACCAATAGGGCAGGTCCACCTGCCTGTCACCTTCGGGGAGCACAAGAATTACCGCACTGAGCTCATCGACTTCGACGTCGCACACATCCGCCTGTCGTATAACGCCATCCTCGGGTAACCAGCCCTGGCCAAGTTCATGGCAGTCACTCACCACGGCTACATCCTCAAGATGCCAGGAAGCGGGGGGATCATCATGGTCCCATGTGAAGAAAGGGATGCAGTGTGCTCCCCTGAGCACGCCTTCCAAGCCGCGGCAATCGACAACCCTGACTGCAGAAGTGAGGGCCCTCCGGGGACCATCCCCAAGAAGAAGCTACCACGCCGTGCAGGACCCCAAGAAGATGGCGTCGCATCAGGAGCCTCGTCAGGATCGGCGCCCGCTCGAGGGGTGCCTCCCTCCACCGCATAGGAAAGTGCGCCCGACACCGTCCTCGGGCAAGGCTCGGGGGCTCTCTTTTGGAGGGCCTCAGACCTTGCCACTCTCACGAGGGAGGCGCTTGGGCACCACTTGGAAGCATGCTTCACGGCACGTGTTCCGCAGGAGAGCATGAGGCAAGGAATGCCCACCACCTAGGAGTTCATTACCAAGACCATCCAAGAGAGCCATGCGTGGCGACAGCCGCTCACAGAGTGTGGCTCACCACCTAGGCGGGGGTGCAGAGCTGCGCGCCTGCATCGACATCCTAGGGCTCAACAAGGCAGCATCTCAGGAACGCTTCTGGACATCACGCGCAGGCCGCTGTGAGGGTCCATCGCACAGCTATGTTCGCATGCCCTTCGGCTTGCCGAGCGCGGCGTCAGCCTATCAGCGCAACCTGCGGCAAGTCCAGGCGGCTCAGGAGGCCAGGTCCCACGCTGTTCGGGAGGAGATGGCGACAGCCTTCAGGGAACCTCCTGAGCTCCCAGATCCTCCTGAGGCTCAGGGTCCTGGTGGCTCATGAGGAGTCATTCCTTCGACGCATGTCTTCAGCTGCACCAACTCTACTTCGTCTACAGACCCAGGTGACATCTTCCAAGTTCATCTAAGCTAGGAGCGCCCCTCGGGCTGCACTATTCCCAGGTCGCGTGGGTCCATCCCTGCGGCATGCATCCCTTTTACTTATGTCTTTAGCTTACCTTGCTGGGGGCGCCCCTCGGGCTGCATCATCCCCACGCCGCTCGGGCCAGACCCAGTGGCATGTATCTTCCTGCATTTTTCCTAGTCGATCTGCTCTGCATGCTTCACCTACCAACTACTATCACCTGCCGAACTGCTATCACCTGCTCGATCATCACCCCCCCTCGGGGCCCCAACACAAGCACGACGCTGGTGCATCGGTCCGTCCCTGCCAAGACCGACAAATCTGAGTGCTCGAGCTCTGGCTCGCAGCACGCGCCGTGCAGGTGTACGATCGAAAGTATGTCTAGAGGGGGGGTGATTAGACTACTTGACCAATTAAAAATCTATCCTTTTCCCAATTTTAGTCTTTGGCAGATTTTAGCTATCTTAGCACAAGTCAAGCAATCTTAACACAATTCAAGCAAGCATGCAAAGATTCTATGAGCAGCGGAAAGTAAAGCATGCAACTTGCAAGAATGTAAAGGGAAGGGTTTGGAGAATTCAAACGCAATTGGAGACACCAATGTTTTTGTCGTGGTTCCGATAGGTGGTGCTATCGTACATCCACGTTGATGGAGACTTCAACCCACGAAGGGTAACGGTTGCGCGAGTCCACGGAGGGCTCCACCCACGAAGGGTCCACGAAGAATCAACCTTGTCTATCCCATCATGGCCATCGCCCACGAAGGACTTGCCTCACTAGCGGTAGATCTTCACGAAGTAGGCGATCTCCTTGCCCTTACAAACTCCTTGGTTCAACTCCACAATCTTGTCGGAGGCTCTCAAGTGACACCTAGCCAATCTAGGAGACACCACTCTCTAAGAAGTAACAAATGGTGTGTTGATGATGAACTCCTTGCTCTTGTGCTTCAAATGATAGTCTCCCCAACACTCAACTCTCTCTCACAGGATATGGATTTGGTGGAAAGAGGATTTGAGTGGAAAGCAACTTGGGAAAGGCTAGAGATCAAGATTCATATGGTGGGAATGGAATATCTTGGCCTCAACACATGAGTAGGTGGTTCTCTCTCAGAAAATGTGTATTGGAAGTGTAGGTATGTTCTGATGGCTCTGTCCTCGAATGAAGAGTGGGTGGAGGGGTATATATAGCCTCCACACAAAAACTGACATTACACACAATTTACCAATCTCGGTGAGATCGAATTGAGAAACTCGGTCGGACTGATTTAGCAAACCTACTGACCGTTAGGATGTTCGGTGGGACTGAGATGTAACTCGATAGGACCGATATGGTTAGGGTTAGGGCATAACGTAATCTCGGTGTGACCGATTACACAAACTCAGTGGGACCGATTTTAGTAATAAGCTAACCAGAGAGTTGGTCAGATAAACTCGGTGGGACCGATTTGCTCATTTCGGTGGGACCGAAATGTTACAAAAGGGAAACAGGGAGTTTATATTGCAATCTCGGTGGGACCGATCGCTCATCTCGGTAGGACCGAAACGTTACGAAGGGAAATAGAGAGATTACAACCCCATCTCGGTGTGACCGAGATCCCTATCGGTGAGACCGATTTGCCTAGGGTTTGTGGTAGTGTCTATGACATATGAACTCGGTGGTGCCGGATAGAAGAATCGTTGGGGCCGAGTTTGACTTTTGGTTTAGGTCATATGTGGATGTGGGAAGGTAATTGAGGGTCTTGGAGCATATCACTAAGCACTATGAATCAAGAACCTCATCAAGCAACACCTCATCCCTCCTTGATAGTATTGCTTTTCCTATATACTCAATGTGATCTTGGATAACTAAAATATAAAATGTAGAGTCTTGAGCTTTGAGCTTGAGCCAATCTTTTTGTCCTTAGTATTTTGAGGGGTCCACTTTCCTCATCCATGCCATGTCATTCATTGAGCTTTTCCTGAAATATTAATCTTGTTATAATGTTAGCTCAATGAGCTATATGTTTGGAATTACCAAAACCACCCAGGGATAGTTGCACTTTCAATCTCCCCCTTTTTGGTAATTGATGACAACATATAGGTCAAAGCTTCGACGAATGATAATAAGAGTGAAAAACATTGTCGCTTTCAGAAGTATGTGAAAAGCAAGAGCTCCCCCTAAATTTGTGCATAGTTTATGATTTGCTTTGGACTGCAAATGCACAGAGAGTTAGGCTCATGGGTTACTCTTCCATGTCATATACATCTTGGTGGAGTGCTCAAAATGATAATAATTAAATACATGCACTCATCACCAAGCAAAGTGAATGATCATATAGGGATAAAATTATAATGTCATCCAACAAGCATTAATGTAGCATATGATCAAACATACATGATCATGTAAGTATCACACAGACAGAAAGTATCTCAATCAAGCAAATAAAGTTCAACCACCAAAGCAAGAGAGAATAAAAAAGCAACACTCTCTCTCGAAGCCTATGATCTATACATTTTGCTCCCCCTTTGGCAACAAGTTACCAAAAAGTTCATAGAAAATGCATAGCACTAAATTGTCTCTCAGGCTTGGTCTTCAGGTGGTGGTGTGCGGAGAACGCCAAGAACGAAGGCTTCAGTCGATGTAGATGGAGCTGATGGAGTAGGTGCTGGAGCTTGTGGCGCTGAAGCTGTAGCTAGTGCAGATGAAGTGGCTATGTTGTCTATTACTGGCACTGTAGTTGACCTCTGAGCTCTAGGCACTCTGGCAAATGCATCAGTGCTTGTCTTGCCCTTCCTCTCCTGCATAACATCCTGAAGTTGCTCCACAACAGACTGGATCTCAGTTACCTTCACATCCATGTCATAGAACTTCTACTCCACGATCCTTTCCAAGCTCTGCTGGTTTTGAGTCAGGGTGGCCAGCCCTTTCTCAATCCTTAGAGTGGATGCAATCAAGTAGCCAAGCTGATCTTGCTTGCTCTTCAAAAGATACTGAGATGCCTCTTCCATGGTTGGCATCTTTGCAGCTTTCTCAGCCTTTGCCTTCTCCCTCTTTGCTTGAGCATGCACAGAAGATGGTTCATCCTCATTCATAACCACTTGGTGGTCCTCAAAGTCTGGATAGATAGGCATTTGCTCCTTGTCCAACAAGTATGTGCCAGTGCCCATCTTGGAGTTAATCAACTCCTGGATCTGTGGTGTATACCCATAGCTTCTCTTTTGGTCAGCAGCTGTCCTCTTGATAGTTTCAACTATAAGACTCATGACCTTGAACTTTTGTGGCACATCAAATATATGTAGCAGCTTGATGGAGTGGCCTCGGATCATTCTGTGATCACCAGACTTGGGCAGAAGAGTGTGCCTGAGGATCCAATTGATAGTAGGTAGTCCTGACAGCAGGTGTTTCACTGATCCAAATTGGTGAGTCTCAAGATCTGCATCAGGAATCTCCTTGTACATGCTAGCCATGGAGTTGTGATCCTTCTTCTTCTTGGCATAGACATCCAAGGCATCTTCATTCTCCTCAGGAGCATTGATCAATTGAGCCCATTCTGCTACTGTTGACTGGTATCTAGTGCCCTCAGACATCCATACTATCTTGCCATCTGGGTAGAAGTGAGCTGTGGAGTAGAACTGCATGATAAGCTCATCATTCCACTTTGTGAGCTTCTGAGCCACAAACTCATCAACTCCACAAGCCTTGAAACTGTCATATACTCCTGGATAGAGTTCTTCATTCTCCTTGATGTACTCCCAGTTGACCCATCTCATGTCACATACTATTGGTTTCTTGTCAAGCAACACTGTCTCATAAAAATCCTGCTGTTCTTTGGTATGGAACCTGTAGTCCACAATAGTTATCCTTCTGGTGGCATATGGATCTGACTCTCTCCATAGCCTCAATCCTGAGTCCTTCCTGATCTTCATGTTTTCTGCTACAGGATGAGCATCATTATGATCTGGAAATTTTGGCTTTAACTTCCTCAAAACATGTGTCTCATCATCTTCTTCTTCAGCAACAATTTTAGGCACTGGGGCCTTGTTTTTCTCAGTAGCTGGAATGTTCCTAGTACTCCTCTTTGGTGCATTTTTCGGTTTTGGAGCAGCTGGCTTAGGAGCTTCTTTGGGCTTAGATGAAGCAGCCCCTGATCTTATGGCATCTCCCAAAAGTTTCTGTGCCTTAGGTGCTGGTGCAACATCTTCTTCCTCTTCCTCTTCAGAGTCTCTCATCATAGATGGCTTTCCAATTACGCTGGCCATGGTCTTCTTGACCCTCTCTTTCCTCTTCTTGCCATCTCCAGCTTCCTTGGGTTCAAGAGTGAGCTCCATTTTCTCACATGTGGCAACTTTCCTAGGTTTAGACATTGGCTGTCTTCCTGGTGGCCTCTTGGTATTTAGACCTGGTTTAGTTGCAGTAGCAGTGCTATATTCCTTTTTAACCACTTTCTTCTTGGAAATGGCCTCATCCTCAACTACCACATAGTCTTCATCCTCAGATTCAGAAGTTTTCTTCTTTCTGGCTCCTGCTTCCATCATCTGAGCTGCTAGAGGGACTAGTGCCCTCACTCATGTGAACCTGCTCTTCTGACTTGTTCTAACCGTCACTTTGATCAGACATAATGCAATCTCTGACAGCTGACCCTGTGTATAGATTATAGATTAGGTAGAGTGGATGAGCATCACAAAATACAGAGGTTTTTGCAACAGAATGAATCAAAAACTTAGTTCTAGTTTTCCTCAAAAAGCATTTCGTGTCAACCGATTTGTAAACTCGGTGATACCGAAGTAGCTGTTGGAACCTAAACTAGTGAACTCGGTCAGACCGAGTCACAGTTCGGTGGCACCAAGACTGCTAGGGTTTCACAAAGTCCTGAACTCGGTCACACCGATTTTCAATTCTCGATCAGACCGAGAATCACATGTGCAATGGCCTGAGCCGAATCGGTGGTACCGAGTTCCACAACTCGGTTGGTCCGAGATGGTTTCGGCGGAAACCTAACCCTAAATTTTCAAATCATCTCTAATCTACGAAGTGTTTTTGACTAGATAAGATAGTTTCAATCGTGGAAAGATTCATGGAGAACACAATGTGCTAGAAATCAGATAAGGATAGCATAGTGATCAAGTTCATACCCTAGTTCGGCGATGAACTCGCTACGGCGGCAACGGCGGGGATGATTCCCGTTGACGGCGGCGGAGACCAGCGGCAGGAGGCAACTGGCGACAAGGAGGACGATCTGGAGACCCTGGAGGCGGAGCGGGCTAAGCGCGGGCGAAAGAGTTCGGAGAAAATTTCCAAAATTTTGCCCGTGGGTATATATAGCCCAACCCTGTCGGTGTGACCGAGTGGAACAACTCGGTGGCACCGAGATGCATAACTGCAAGTAGTTGCTACAACTCAGTGTGACCGAAAAGTTCAAATCGGTTGCACCAAGATTGAAAACCTAGATCGACTTAGTGATCTCGGTATGACCGAAATGGGTGAATCGGTCAGACCGAAACGCACAAAGAAGTTTTGGAAGTTTAAGTCTATGATGAATAGGGGACTCCGAGTGCTCCTCACACAGAGTGGTTCAAATCTGACTTGATCAAATTTTGTGATGTAGCATGAATAGAGTTTGAGACGAGAAAAGCATAGATAGCTAGAGAAGGTTCTTAGGCATTCTTGTCCATCCACTTGGCAAGAGGAAAAGAAACCAATCAATCAAAACAACAAGTGGATGTCCTTGAATGAGTAAATTATGCAACCAACATGCTCACACAATAAAATGGCAATTGAAATATGTGGCAAAGCATGCACAACCAATTCTAGCATCTATCAAGCAATTGGCGATGACTGGGTCATCTATATATGAGTATATTGACTTAGGAGTCAAATGAGAACATTTGATCATAGGTCATACTCATCGTTTAAGCACAAGTGGGGATACCACCTTTACATAAAGCGTTGTTGTTTTCACACCATTAGAGTTGCTTTAGCTCAATTCTTAGAGTAAAGCTCCCCCTTGATGTGATATCCCCCCTAAGAGGGATGAACTAACCTTGGGTTTTGTTGATGATGACTTCATGTAGATGTTTAAGATGTGGATGCTCAATGTTGATGTAGATCATTTGGAGCTAACCTTTGGAGTGAGTTGCACATTCAATACCTACACGGGTTAGTCCCACAAGCAACAAACAAGGATATCCATAGGCATAGAGTGATGCACACACAAGATGATGTCTATGAAAGCTTCAGGTTACCTTGTCCCTTGTCTTACCAACAAGAGGGTTTGTGACTCCTTCAACTAGTGCAAGATGTGGAAGTTGATTGCACTCGTTCTTCCCAAAATGATAAGAGTGAAGTATGTTGGCGGAGTCACCCTCAAGAACTCTCTAGTTCTTCTTCTTCGGGATCCACACCATCTTGATGGGAATCCTCGGAGTTGTAGTTGTACTTGATGAAGTGGAACTTGATGTAGTCTTGGGAACCCACTTGACCAAGGCCTTAGGAGCTTCTTCAAATGCATCAATTTCCTCTTGAAGCTTGTCCTTGCCTTTTTGCTTGTGGTCTTGTGGTGAAAGATCATCTTGAGCTTGTGTCCCTTTGAAAGAAGTAGGATCATACTTCTCTTGTTGAGGAACAAACTTTGTCTTGGGGTATTGATCTTCTTCCCACTCAACTCCATTGGCATTAAACTTTCGTTCAAAACCAACACCTTGGTTCTTCCGATGCCTTCCTTGCTTGCGTACAATTTCCACGAATTGCTTACTCCCAGCAAGGCTCTTGTAAACACCTTTCTCTATAATTCCCTTCAATAAGCTATTTTCTTGCTCAAGTGTAACTTGGCTAAGAGAATCATTAGTGGAATCAAGAGAACTACTAGAAGCAACAACATTGGATTTAGCATGATTATTGTTACTACTAGAGGAAGAATCTTTCTTGTTCTTGTTACTAGACTTGACTTGAGGCATGTAAGTGGATAAGAGTAAACGCTTGGCAATGTAAGATGAACTTTTCTTGCGAAGATCATCATTGATTGCCTTCAAGAACTCATGCTCTTGCTCAAGGTTGAGCTTTTCAAAATGTAATTTCTCATGGGTCCTTAAAAGTTCTCGATGATCTCCTAAGATAGTTTCATGAGCTAACTTAAGAGTGTTTAGTTTTTTAGTTAGAGACTCAATCTTCTCCTTATCATTGTCATTTGTTTCATCTTCATTAACATGATTAATTGACGTTTCATCATAGTATTAATCACTAGAGTTGTCAACAAGTAAATCATCATCACCTAACAAGTCATCTTCATCACTATTGAAATCAACATACTCGGGGTGTGATACCTTTGGACCTTCGGCCATGAAGCATCTTCCAATTCCTTCATTTGGTGAATCAAATATGTCGTAGGAGTTGGTTGACACAAGTGCTAGACCGGCAACACCTTCATCTTGAGTATATTTGGAGTCGGAGTGATAGCTTCTCTCGGAGTGATTGTCGGAGTCGGAGCCGGATACCCATTCACCAACATGAGCTTGATGTCTTCGTTTTGTGTAGCTCCTTGATGACTTGTCCTTTCGTTCCGAATCCGTACTTCTCCGTGAGGGTCTTCGTTCATAACGATCATCTCTACTCCTTCTCTCTCTTGGTGGTGATTCTTTGCTTCTTCTTTTTGGAGAATCTTCTATTCTCTTGTAGGGAGCCGTACACTCATTGGAATAGTGTCCGGGTCTTCCAAAACTGTAGCAGTTTCGCTCTTGACTAGAAGATCTTTTGTCATTGTAGGACCTTGACTTGAAGCTTCTATCTTTGCTTCTACTCTTGTAGAACTTGTTGAAGTTCTTCACCATTAAGCTCAATTCTTCATTGAAGTTTTGTTTCTCACTTGATGATCTAGGGGCTTCACATGAGGCTTTGTAGGCACCACTTGATTTGTTGTGAAGTTCCTCTTTATCCTTAAGTGACATCTCATGAGCAACAATTCTTCCAATCACCTCCGTTGGCTTGAGATCTTTGTAATTGGGCATCATTTGAATCAATGTGCACACGGTATCATATTTTCCATCCAAGGCTCTTAGGATCTTCTTGATGATGAATCTGTCGGTCATCTCTTCACTTCCTAAGCCGTCAATCTCATTTGTGATAAGAGCAAGCCTAGAGTACATTTTAGTGACACCTTCACCATCCTTCATTTTGAACTTGTCAAGTTGACTTTGAAGCACATCCAACTTGGATTCCTTGACGGAGTTGGTACCTTCATGCATGTCAATCAAAGTATCCCAAATTTCCTTTGCATTCTCAATACGGCTGATTTTGTTGAATTCTTCAGGGCACAATCCGTTGAAGAGGAAATCACAAGCTTGAGCATTGTATTGCAGCATTTTCAACTCTTCCGCGGTGGCTTCACGATTCGGTTCTCTTCCATCAAAGAATTCACCTTGCAAGCCAACACACACAATAGCCCAAACGGCGGGGTTATGTCCAAGAATATGCATTTTCATCTTATGCTTCCAACTAGCAAAATTAGTACCATCAAAGTAATGACCTCTACGGTGATAATTTCCCTCTCTAGATGCCATACTCTCCTAGGTTTTGAAACCAAGGCTATGACCACCAAAAGCTATGGAAATCAAAGCAAATGGAGACCAAAGCTCTGATACCACTTGTAGGATCGAAAGTATGTCTATAGGGGGGGTGATTAGACGACTTGACCAATTAAAAATCTATCCTTTTCCCAATTTTATTCTTTGGCAGATTTTAGCTATCTTAGCACAAGTCAAGCAATCTTAACACAATTCAAGCAAGCATGCAAAGAGTCTATGAGCAGCGGAAAGTAAAGCATGCAACTTGCCAGAATGTAAAGGGAAGGGTTTGGAGAATTCAAATGCAATTGGAGACACGGATGTTTTTGTCATGGTTCCAATAGGTGGTGCTATCGTACATCCACATTGATGGAGACTTCAACCCACGAAGGGTAACGGTTGCACGAGTCCATGGAGGGCTCCACCCACGAAGGGTCCACAAAGAATCAACCTTGTCTATCCCATGATGGCCATCGCTCACGAAGGACTTGCCTCACTAGCGGTAGATCTTCACGAAGTAGGCGATCTCCTTGCCCTTACAAACTCCTTGGTTCAACTCCAGAATCTTGTCGGAGGCTCCCAAGTGACACCTGGCCAATCTAGGAGACACCACTCTCCAAGAAGTAACAAATGGTGTGTTGATGATGAAATCCTTGCTCTTGTGCTTCAAATGATAGTCTCACGAACACTCAATTCTCTCTCACAGGATATGGATTTGGTGGAAAGAGGATTTGAGTGGAAAGCAACTTGGGAAAGGCTAGAGATCAAGTTTCATATGGTGGGAATGGAATATCTTGGCCTCAACACATGAGTAGGTGGTTCTCTCTCAGAAAATGTGTATTGGAAGTGTAAGTATGTTCTGATGGCTCTCTCCTCGAATGAAGAGTGGGTGGAGGGGTATATATAGCCTCCACACAAAAATTGACCGTTACACACAATTTACCAATCTCGGTGAGACCGAATTGAGAAACTCGGTTGGACCGATTTAGCAAACCTAGTGACCGTTAGGATGTTCGGTGGGACTGAGATGCAACTCGGTAGGACCGATATGGTTAGGGTTAGGGCATAACGTAATCTCGGTGGACTGAGATGCAACTCGGTAGGACCGATATGGTTAGGGTTAGGGCATAACGTAATCTCGGTTTGACCGATTACAAAAACTCGGTGGGACCGATTTTAGTAATAAGCTAACTAGAGAGTTGGTCAGGTAAACTCGGTGGGACCAATTTGCTCATTTCGGTGGGACCGAAATGTTACAAAAGGGAAACAGAGAGTTTATATTGCAATCTCGGTGGGACCTATCGCTCATCTCGGTAGGACCGAAACATTACGAAGGGAAACAGAGAGATTACAACCCCATCTCGGTGTGACCGAGATCCCTATTGGCGAGACCGATTTTCCTAGGGTTTGTGGCAGTGGCTATGACATCTGAACTCGGTGGCGTCGGATAGAAGAATCGGTGGGGCCGAGTTTGACTTTTTGGTTAGGTCATATGTGGATGTGGGAAGGTAGTTGAGGGTTTTGGAGCATATTACTAAGCACTATGAAGCAAGAAGCTCATCAAGCAACACATCATCCCTCCTTGATAGTATTTGCTTTTCCTATGGACTCAATGTGATCTTGGATCACTAAAATATAAAATGTAGAGTCTTGAGCTTTGAGCTTGAGCCAATCTTTTTGTCCTTAGTATTTTGAGGGGTCCACTTTCCTCATCCATGCCATTCCATTCATTGAGCTTTTCCTGAAATATTAATCTTCGAATAATGTTAGCTCAATGAGCTATATGTTGTTAGGAATTACCAAAACCACCCAGGGATAGTTGCACTTTCAGTAGGTCATCTCATCAGGCCCTCAGTGCCTTCACTTTATCCGGACCAACTAGCAGCAGGCATGCGGCAGTAACGACCAACCATGTTTCTCCTTGTGCATGTTCACAGCAACCCCGCGGGAAGGATAGTAGGCGGCACCGCGAGTCTCCTTTCCTCTCGTGCGACTCTCTTGCATGTTAAAAGGGGGGCTCCTAAGCATTGCGACTCAGGAGCTCTTACTGGCTCTCCAGCCCTCACCCCCTGGCCTACCACGGGATCGCACCTGGCATACCAGCGGCGGCTGAGCTCGCTCGAGGGCCGGGACCTAAGGACGTAGAGCATTAAGGGGAGCTCAGGAGAAGGAAAACTCGCATGAGCCGGCCTAGCTATATCGCGTAAGTTGGCGCGTAGCCCTAGCGCAACATCGAGAATCACCACGAAGTCATCAAGATAAGTTTCGCCCTTAGATCAGCAAAACATTCGGGCCCCATAGTCGCTCACCCCATGCCGCAACCCCGTTGCGGCCAAGTCATCTCCCATTCTTTCCTTGCAATGGCCGCTTGGGCGCTAAGGGGGATCTCCTGAGCATCGCGCCTCAGGGGATCTTACTGGACCTCGGGCCGCGCACCTCCTGGCCTTGACCACGGCATCGCGACCTGGCATACCAGCGACGGCTGTAGCCACCTTGGGACCGGGACTCGTCAGCATAGAGCAACAAGCTAAAGAAAGAAAGGGGAGGCCGAGCCTTAACGGGACGCGCGTTCATCAAATTTTCACAACAAGGAAAATAGGTACAAAGGCATTGCGGATCCTTACATTCCCGCATAGGGTGATTCATGATTCTTCGCAGGAAACAAAAGCTGATGCTAAGGGGGGATCCTATCTACATCCTCCCATGGCGGACGCCATCATCAAAGTGGGCCACGGGAGGCCGGCGCCAACCCCATCCAGATCAGCAGCGGCGGTGGCCGGAAGCCGCAGCCTTGCCCCGGGCACGACAAGAGCTCGGGGGGACGTAGCTATCGTCACTCGTCTCCGAAGTCTCCTGGAGCTCAGGAGAACTGCCGGATTCCCAAGGGCTGCTGCTGCTGGGGTAGTCGCGGGCGGAACGTGTGTCAGCCTTGCGCTCCTCTCGAGAGAAGCACTCCAGGCGGCGGCCCTCGGCGTCAAAGACCATGAAGAGAAGCATGGAGGCATTGTCGTACTCGAAGTGAATCACGAGGGCACCCCTCGCGCGACAGATCTGCACAATCTCGCCCCAGCCGCAAGTCATGAAGATTTGCCAATGGGTACCGCTTCGATCTTCGCTCTGATCACCGGAGCACCACAATCAGCATGCTACAGCCAGAGCTCGAGAGGCCCCTTCAGCAGCATCACGTCGGAGAAGAACCATGGGAATGGATGCAGGAGTTCGGAGGCGTCAGCGTCCATAGCACCAGCTTGCGCGAGGAGTCCACCACGTGGAGGGCCTGCATCGCCGAGGCGCGGCGGCCCCGAGTGCGGTGAGGGTGACGCTGCTCACCACTTCGTCCTCCTGAGCCTACGGCTGGGGCGGACAAGGGTAGCGGGTACCCCGGTGGAGAACGCTCGCACAAAGGCCTCGCCACCACCTGCAACGCCGCCTCGTCACAATGATGGATCGACCTCTTCTTCCGCGGGAGTGGCTTCGGGGCATCCTGGGGGGCTTTCCCCTTCTCCTTGGAGGAGAATCTTCTAATGGGCGCCATTGGAGCAAGCAGTGGAGCAAGAAGGAGGAAGCAAGCAAGGAAGGAATGGGCAACGGGGGTTCGCCCCCCTCCCCATTTATATCAAGAGAAGGCCAACCGGCGTCTCCCACGATCACAGGTAATGATGGTTTCCCTTGCATGTCGCTGGGACTTGTCAATTCGTGCAGTCGCCGAAGCAGCATGGGGAAGCGGAGACGCCCACGTCCAATCAACCGCCGCGCGTCAACCGAGGCCGCAGGCTTTTGGGGCCCGCGGCGCTTCGAGCTTGACCCTTGGCTTTGCCGCAAAGCCAAGCCCGCGCAGACTTTGGGCCCGGAGGCTACTGTCGGCGTTCTGGGAACGGGGGTCCCCAGACTTGCCTGCATGCGGCCCGCGGCGTGGATGAGCCAGCAGGCCGTACGGCCCATCTTCACCAGCAAAGCACTCAAGACCCTCACGAGGGTCCAAGCCTCGCGAGGCAGATGACGCAAGACCTCCTCCGGGGCGGCCTAGCTGGGTAGGCTCATGAGGAGCGGATATATCAAGGCGGGGTGAACCTCACAAGGCTTTCGTGACGTGAGCCGTGATGATCGACACCAGGCGGGCGCCAGCGCGCACAGCGTCCTTGTTTCCTCTTTGGTGCAAAGGGGGCAAGCGCAGCCGCGGAGTACTGAGGCATCAGTCAAAGGTTGCCTTTTCGGTGCAACAAGACCAAGACCAAGGACTGCAAGACGGAGGTCATCGTGGAGCCCGGAGCAACGTCACCACCAGAACTTTGTGCAGGCGAAGACTACTTTTGTCAGGATAGCTTGTACTAGCTGTCCCCCTTCAAATTAGCCCGCCATTGTTGGCTCCATTCCTGCTCGATATTTGGAAAGAGGGCCAGGGCCTCTATAAATTGGACTCGCCACCACAGTGGAGAGAAGAGGAGACACACAAGCTCACCGAGCCCAAGAACGCCTCAACCTCAGGAGGCCGTTCTTCCCTTGTATTGTTCATCATCAGCCCAAGAGGCAATCCACCACCACCACACTGGAGTAGGGTGTTACACCGCAACGGTGGCCCAAACCAGTATAAACCCTATGTCCATCTGTGTTGTGAGTTCGTCGAGTTCGTCTGCGAGACCCAAGCGAGCTAGAGCGTAGATCGGTTGGAGGGATAGACTTCGTGCGCACCCCAGTGTTTGAACCTTAAGGGTTTGCCGGGACCCCAACCCCGACACATGCACATGCTCTAATGCATTTAAATTGGTTGAAAATTCAAATCAGTGTCCTTGCTTGCATGCTTAGGTCCCATGCAAGAAATGGGAATGGATGTCAAACACCCTGCCACGGTCACTCCGTCGCAAACATTGAGATACATGGTTTTTAAATTCTAGTAAATCCAAAACTCTTCTGAAATTCATGAAACTTAGCATGCTATCATGGAGCGGCATCAACATGCTGTGGTAAATTTTTTTGTCCCATTTGGGGCAGGTTTGTGTATAAGCTTCTCACAACAAGCCTGATGGTTTCGGTGGGGAACATGCCACCTTTGGGGACGAAACAATACCCGTTGCCTGTTATTGCTTTCAAAAGAATTCTAATGTCAACATAGAACAACAGTGGTGTTGTGTTAAATTTTGGAATTTTTCGAGGTTCGTTAGGACACTTTTACACATTAATTGGCTTTTCTGTGCATTTTATGTGCATAATTCAAATTTGAACTACATGGACATGCTCCAGTGCATATAAATTGGTTGAAAAAAATCAAATCTGTGCCCTTGGTTGCAGGCTTAGGTCCTGAGGGAGTCCTGGAATAGGGGGTGTCCGGATGGCCGGACTATACCTTCAGCCGGACTCCAGGACTATGAAGATACAAGATTTAAGACTTCGTCCCATGTCTGGAAGGGACTTTCCTTGCCGTGGAAGGCAAGCTTGGTGATACGAATATTCAGATCTCCTACCATTGTAACTGACTCTATGTAACCCTAACCCTATCCGGTGTCTATATAAACCGGAGGGTTTTAGTCCGTAGGACAACATACACATCAACAATCATACCATAGGCTAGCTTCTAGGGTTTAGCCTCTCTGATCTCGTGGTAGATCAACTCTTGTAATACCCATACCATCAATATTAATCAAGCAGGACGTAGGGTTTTACCACCATCGAGAGGGCCCGAACCTGGGTAAAACTTCGTGTCCCCTGCCTCCTGTTACCATCTGTCCTAGACGCACAGTTCGAGACCCCCTACCCGAGATCCGCCGGTTTTGACACCGACATTGGTGCTTTCATTGAGAGTTCCTCTGTGTCATCGCCATCAGGAAGGATGCCTCGCCCCGCCTTTAAAGATGGCACCGTTGCTAAGGGAGCTTTGGTTGTCGGCCAAACCCTCCAGCTAGGTGGTTTTCTTATGACCGCTGTTCGGCTTCTACGCTGACGATGACCTCTTGAGCCACCGAAAAGAATCTTCATGTCAGTTCGGAACTCGCCGAGCAGTTAGATCCAATGGAGCTTTCCTCCATAAACGAGCTCTTGGATCGCTTCGCTGCCCTGGGAGTCGCTACGGATTACGACCAGATTGGGCCTAAAACCGATCTGAGAGAGATTAACTCTCCCCAAGTCACCCATCATGTTGCCGTGATAGAGGGACAGTGCGGCGACCCTTTGTCTATCTTAAGGACTCGCTACGTCCGGATTCCCGATCCCTCCAAGCCGGATACCCGCGGAGGGGAGGATATCACTCAAGACCTGAACTTAGAGTCAGGCGACGGGCTAGATTCATTGGACAACGCCCGGAGATCCAAATTTTCGAGTTCAGAAATTCCTCGGCCTCTGAGCCGCAGACGGGGTGAGGCTTCGGATTTAACTCCACCCACCCACCCCAACATATGTGATCTATCCAAAATCAGGCAATAGCCTGACGAAACAGTACATCATTACTGGGCTAGATTCCTCCTGGTTAAGAACATGCTAAGGGACTGCCGCGAGGAAGACGCAATCTTAATCTTCTGCAATAATTGCACGGACAAGGGAATACTCAACGCCATATGTCGCCGTGAAATCACACGCTTCGCTGACTTGGCGTCCATTGTACGGAAGTATTGTACGATGGGAAGCGCCTGGAAAACCAAAATAAAATTTTGGGACAATCCGGCCCTAAATACAAACCCAATCCAAAATAAAAGGGTGCAGCATAACCAGACACCCAGGTCAGATACCAAAAAGCAGAAACCCTCTATAGGGCATGGAACCATACTGGAAGGATGGCTTAACGGACCCTGTAAAATTCACAATACAGAGGACACCACACCAACTCACAGCCTTAGAGCATGTTGGATACTCCGGCAGGTGGCCAAAATTGGCGAAAATCTCCTAATTCCGGAGGCCACAAAAAGCCACCCCAGAGACACCCATACGGTATTAACAGTCTTCGAGACTTTCGCATCAAATAATATGCGAAAAAGGACACTCCGCAGCCTTGCCGAAGTCTATCAAGTAGCAACAATAAACCCATGGAGTGACACGGCTATTACCTTTAACGCAAGTGATGAACCTAGATTCCGAACAGCCCGAGCACCAGCCGGATTGGTCCTCAGCCCAATAGTGGACGGCTTTCGTCTTACCAAGGTACTCATGACGGTGGCAGCCGACTGAACCTCATTTACGAGGAAACTCTTCAAAAAATGGAAATAGACTAGAACCGCATTGAGCGAAGCAGCACAACCTTTAGAGGAATAATCCCCTGTCGGGAAGCGCGCTGTACAGGAAAAATCACACTAGATGTGGTGTTCGGCATGCTAGATAATTACAGGTCCGAAGAGATCACGTTCCATGTGGCTCCGTTCAGCAGCGGTTATCACGCTCTGCTAGGGCGGCAAGCGTTTACAATCTTCCAAGCAATACCCCATTACGGGTACATGAAGCTCAAAATGCCCGGGCCTAACGGGATCATCACTCTCGCTAGTGATCCGGACATAGCACTCCGCGCCGATACACAACACAGCCGCACTGGCCCTCGAGGCACTATCCGAAGCCCTAGCGGCTGAGGAACTGACTGCGCTGCGCTCTACGGTGAATTGGGACGATGTGGTACTCGACAAAAGATCAAAGTCCACCTCCTTTAAACCGGCGGACGAAATAGTCAAATTCCAAGTCCATCCAACGGACCCAAACAAAACAGCTTCCATCGGGGCACAGTTAAACCCTGATGTAGATGCCGCACTGCGAGAGTTCCTACGAGAAAACTGGGACATTTTCACCTGGCACCCTTCAGACATGCCAGGAATCCCATGCAGGCTGGCCGAGCACAGCTTAAATATCCAAACAGGATTCAAACCTGTCAAACAGGCTCTTCGGCGTTTTTCCGAACCTAAGAGACAGGCTATGGGAGAGGAGCAAGCAAAGCTATTGGAGGCCGGATTCATCAAAGATATAAAACATCCGGACTGGGGGCTGGCGTCGTTTTTACGTCCCCCACAGGAGACATAGTTCAATACGTACTCGAGATTATGTACACAGACTCCAACAACACAGCCGAATATGAGGCCCTTTTACATGGTCTCCGGATGGCAGTATCCATGGGTATTCAACGCCTAGAGGTGCGCGGGGACTCGAACCTCGCAATATCCCAAATAAATGGAGACTTCGATGCCAAGGATCCAAAAATGGCAGCCTACCGCAACGCCATCCTAAAAATGTCAGCTCGGTTCGAGGGGCTTGAATTTCACCATATAGCCTGGGAAAATGATCAGGCGGCAGATGTCCTGGCATGCATCAGCGCAAAACACGACGCAGTCCCCCCCAACATCTTCTTGGAAAGGCTGTTCAAGCCATCCATAGTATCGGAAGGGGAGCCGAACAATAACACCCCGGACCCAACCGCACTGCCCGACACCGAAAATCCTGACACAATCGGAGGCTCTTCCAATGAAATAACACCTTCAGCCCACGTAATAATGGCCGTCATCGCCCCGTGGATAGAACCATTCCTCGCCTACCTCATTAGGCAGGAACTCCCCGAGGACCAAAATGAGGCACGCTGCATAGTGCGGCGATCCAAGGCCTACAGAGTCCACGAGGAAGAGCTTTATAAGAAAAGCACTACCGGAGTCCTTCAAAGGTGCATCTCCGAAGAGGAGGGGCGGAACCTCCTGGCTGAAATTCATGCCGGGCTGGGCGGTCATCACGCTGCAGCTCGGTCCCTTGTAAGCAAGGCCTTCCGTACAGGCTTTTATTGGCCGACGGCCCGGGCAGACGCTCAGGACTTAGTCCAACGATGCACCGGTTGCCAGCTCTTTGCAAACCAAAGCCATATGCCACCCACCGCCCTCCGAACTATCCCCATTACTTGGCCCTTCGCGGTCTGGGGGCTTGACATGGTTGGACCCCTTAAAGGCGGAACCCACAAGCACAAATACTTACTGGTCATGGTGGATAAGTTCACCAAATGGATAGAAGCCAAGCCTGTTAAGACGGCTGAATCTAGACCTGTGATAGACTTTATATCCGGGGTTGTACACTGTTATGGCGTTCCTCACAACATCATCACTGACAACGGCACGAACTTCACGGCCGACGAGGTAAAACTCTAGTGCAAAAACATGGGTATCAAGCTCGACTATGCTTCCGTCTATCACCCACAAACTAACGGCCAGGTCGAATGTGCAAATGGTCTTATCATGAGCGGCATTAAACCCAGATTAGTGCGGTCCCTCAAGGAATCTAACACGCACTAGGTAGAGGAGCTCGACTCCGTACTCTGGGGGCTGCGGACCACGTCGAATCGCACCACCGGATACACACCATTCTTTATGGTGTACGGCGCAGAGGCAGTTTTGCCCTGCGACATAATCCATGACTCGCCTCGAGTGCGCATGTACGAAGAAAGAGAAGCCGAGCTCGATCGGCAGGACAGCTTAGACGCATTGGAGGAGGAGCGTGACATGGAAAAAGCCCATTCCGCATTCTATCAACAGCTGGCTCGAAGATACCAAAGCAGAGAAGTACGGGCCAAAACTTACAACGTTGGAGAATTAGTTCTACGGCTACCGGACAAGAAAAAGGACAAACTCAAGCCCAAGTGGGAAGGTCCCTTCATAATTGACCAAGTCCTGACTGGTGGAGCGTACCACCTGCGAGATGCATCGGATAACCGACTCGAGCCGAACCCATGGAACGCAGCCCGTCTCCGAAGATTCTATGCCTAGCGCCGGACTCTATGTTCGTCTCCTTCCTCTGTCCATTTTTTATATATTTTCTGTCTTGCATTTCTCTCCTTCTTCTTCTCTCTCCCTCTTATAGCCCTTAAAGGTTCATAAAGTGACGCGTCATCCGCGCTCATTAAACCTAGGGGCTTCTTTAAACAGAAGCTTATTCATACGGGATTCATGCCCAACACATGTGTCACACTTCTGCATGTACCTTTTATTCACCATTATATGCATCAATATGACTTAAGTTTTGGCCAAGCTGGGTCGCATGGCTCCTGTGCTTACCCCTACGTTCCCGATTTTTCGGCTAGGTGGTAAAGCGAGCACCTCTGCGATTGTTACTGCCGGGTCAGCCGGACGTGTACCTCAGACTGGGTGAAGCCGAAAGCTAGCGTTCTTAAGGGAATATTCGGTCGGTGAATTAAAGATGATCTTTTTTATTTTTATCTATATGCCCCTAGATGTTTTTCCTGCGTTTCTTTTCGCAGCATGGACATGCACTTTAGGGCATGCCTCCCAGGGAAAGGAACCCCTAACGGAACTATTCTCCCTGGAAGATGTTTCTTACTAACCATGTAATATAACATAACTAGTCGGGCACTTGTCTGTTCACGCACTAATGACCCCTACGCCTGGTTTTCATGCATTCCCCGGTTCTTATATAACCACATGGGAATTCGGACACACTCCGGACAGTCAGATCCCGAAGCTGAAGTGAAAAGGTCGGCCATGACAAACGATCTACAATCCGGCTAGAAGGCATCATAAATGTCAATTACATTACATAGTCATTTTGACTCATTGTATTCCTCTTCAATACCATCTAACAGGCTGTCTAATTTACAGTCTTGCTGGGAATACTTTGCGGCCAACTCTACTTGGCCGTATACTAAGCTTACAGGGATCTCCTTCCCATCGGGCCCTATAGGACCGACCTCGGCCATGTGGTTGGGGTCAGCCTTTGCGTACCGCGTCTTCACCATGGCCCAGGCCTCCCTAGCGCTTTGACGGAAGGCTGATATCTTCCACAATCAGAAGCGCCGCCGTGCTCCTTTTAGCTTCTCCGCAAGCTCTCCAAGACCTTCGGGCATGGAGACCGATGGCCACATGGCCTGGGCGACGCCTCGCATCGCCTGCCGAACTCGATCGAGCAGTTGCGAGAGCTCGGGAAGAAGGTCACCCGTAGAACCGGGCATCTCTTCTGCAGGACGACCTATCAGCACACCTACAAACATTGCTCTGTTAGCCGACTTCCTTGCCGAACTTTCTTTCAAAAGGTTCGTTCAAGCACTTACTAAATATGCCGCGCCGAAGCCGCTGATTCTCCTTCACGGAATCTGATAGCTGGGCACGAACATCTTTCAGCTCGATGCCCAGCTTGGTGTTGGCATCTCGGAGATCGTTCTTCTCCCCCATCACCTTTAACAGCACCCTCTCACCAGCCTTTAGCTCGCGTAGGAGGTGTTGCCTTTCCGGATCTAATCCGGCGCCATCTGCAATTTCATTTGTCAGATTCGCACCAAAGTTGTGCTTCGCAAAATACTTATCTTTCGAAGTGTATATTACCAAAGGGGGCCTCCTTAGGCTCCCCTGCCGCGGCTAGTGCGGCCTCAAGTTGGGCTTTGCACTCTTCCAGCTCCTTGGACAGTAGGGAATTCTTTTCTGTAAGAACCTACATAAAATGATCCTTAAATCAGTTATCTTAACTGTTTCAAGTCTCGGGGGCTACTGGTATATATAATTACCAAAATTTTCTTACCCGTATGTCTTTTACATATTGCTCCGTGGCTCTGGTAAGACCATTTTGAGCGGCACGGAGGTGCGCATCTCCCGACATAAAGGCATCTAACGCCTCTTGGGAGAAACACGCGTCGCGAAGAACTGTCCGGCGACGCCTGTGCTTCATGGCACTCTCCACCTTAGAGTTGGTGGAAGAAAACCTATCCACATCCTCCGTCGGAGGAGCGTATGGTGCGCACCTTGTGTTCGGCCCCGCTTCTGGGCCAGGCTTTGGAGCCTGGCTGGTGGAGGCGCGATTAGCGGTCTCTCCAAATATATTTCGACAAGGTCTCTTTATCATAAAGAGAGCACAGGTGGTAATATGCCCTGAAGGTACGACACCTAGGATAAGGGGGTGCGCCATACCTTTGCGCTGACACCCCAGTCCGGACTGCACCTCTTTTCTGCCCACGGGACCCTGCGGCCCCTCGTTGGCTTGTCGCCGCAGGTTCGGCCTCCCGTTTCTGGGAGGCCGGAATTAGCCCTGGATAATCGGCCGAAAGCTCCGGATCCTCTTGCGAGTCCGGGTCGAGGGACCGTCCTGGGTCCTCGGGTTGTGGAACAGGGCTGTTTATTTCTTTAACAGCCTGGCGCAGTTCCTGCATAGAAATCACTAAGATTAAACATTTAAACAATGGGGATATAAAACGGATGGGCAAGATGTGATCACTCACCCAGCTTGGAGGATTGTACATGGAAAATCCACCCTTTGGGTCAACGCGGAGAAAATCCTCCTCTTCTCCCTTGTACAAAGCGGACAAGGTCTTTATTAGAGCCGCAGCTGAATCCAGCCCCTTACGGCCGTAACGGGTGGTGTCGTCCTCCCCGTTGAAATCCCACATGGGGTGGCCTCTATACTGTAGCGGCTGCACCCCTCGCATGATGCATGCGGCCATGACCCCGATCATGGTTAATCCGGAATGAGCTAACAATCTTATCCGGCCCATCAGGTAAACGACGTCCCTGTCACTTTCCCTCTGAGGGCTCCGTGGGCGCCAGCTTAGGCGCTTCTTTAGGGGAGCATTGTTGAATTCAGGGAGGCCGATCCAGACAGGATCTAGCAGCGGGACGTCTTCTATGTAAAACCATTCCGAGGGCCATTCTTCGGACGCCTTCTTTGGGGTTCCGGACAGATAGCCGGTCCCGGCAATGCGCCATACTTCGGCTCCGCCCACTTGATACATAGACCCCTTCTTGGAATGGGGCACGAGGCAAAATAGCTCCCTCCACAGTCCAAAATGAGCTTCAACACCCAAGAATAGCTCACAGAGGGCTACAAAGCCCACGATATGCAATACTGAGGCAGGCGTGAGATGATGTAGCTGGAGGCCATAGAACTCCAGCATCCCCCGGAGAAATGGATGGATTGGAAATCCGAGCCCCCTTATTAAATAAGGGACGAGGCACACCCGCTCTCCCTTAGAGGGATTAGGGGCGCTCTCTGCTTGCTCTCCGCCGTTATAGACGGCAAGACCGGCTCGAACCGGGATCATATAGGCCGGGGGGAGAAATCCCTTGGTCTGGAGCATCACCAACTCACTATGCGGGATGGAGCATCTTTCCCAATATCCAGGCTTGGGGCTGGAAGGGCGGGAGGAGGAGTCGCGACGGCTGGCCATGGTGGAATGGATCTTTGTCGAATGCGCTCTGATGAACACTCGCGAAGGGGGAAGGTGTGGTTTGGATCTAAATCTTCGTCTCCTTAAATAGGTCAGCTTGTTTACGCGGCTAGGGGTGTGAATGTAAAAACACTCAGACCTTTCATATTCGTTTGGCACGTGGGGAGCGGCCATTATTGGGCGTAGAAGCCAAGGAGCGCAACATCTACAAGAAACCGGACTTTATTTGACAGGTACATGGAATTTGGAGGAGAACCCGCCTTGCAATGCCGAAAACAATCTGCGCGCCGGACTTATCGTCATTGAAGCCTGGTTCGGGGGCTACTGAGGGAGTCCTGGATTAGGGGGTGTCCGGATGGCCGGATTATACCTTCAGCCGGACTCCAGGACTATGAAGATACAAGATTGAAGACTTCGTCCCGTGTCTGGAAGGGACTTTCCTTGGTGTGGAAGGCAAGCTTGGCGATACAGATATTCAGATCTCCTACCATTGTAACCAACTCCATGTAACCCTAACCCTATCCGGTGTCTATATAAACCGGAGGGTTTTAGTCCATAGGACAACATACACATCAATAATCATACCATAGGCTAGCTTCTAGGGTTTAGCCTCTCTGATCTCGTGGTAGATCAACTCTTGTAATACCCATACCATCAATATTAATCAAGCAGGACATAGGGTTTTACCTCCATCGAGAGGGCCCGAACCTGGGTAAAACTTCATGTCCCCTGCCTCCTGTTACCATCCGGCCTAGACACACAGTTCGGGACCCCCTTCCCGAGATCCGCCGGTTTTGACACCGACAGGTCCCATGCAAGAAATGGGAATGAATGTCAAACACCCTGCCACCATCACTCGGCCGCAAACATTGAGATACCTAGTTTTTAAATTCTAGTAAATCCAAAACTTGTCTAAAATTCATGAAACTTGGCTTGCTATCATGGAATGGCACCTGACATGCCGTGGTAATAAATTTTGTCCCATTTGGGGCAGGTTTGGGTATAAGCTTCTCACAAACCAGAGCTTCTCACAACAAGCCTGATGGTTTCGATAGGTAACGTGCCACCTTTGGGGACGAAACGATACTCATTGCCAGTTATTGCTTTAAAAAAAATTCTAGTGTCAACATAGAATAGAAAGAGTGTTGTGTTAAACCTTTGGAATTTTTCGGGGTTCGTTTGGACATTTTTATACATTAACTGGGTTTTCTAGGCATTTTATGTGCATAATTCAAATTTGAACTACATGCACATGAGTGCATATAAATTGGTTGAATAATTGAATATGTGTCCTTGGGTGCATCCTTAGGTTCCATGCAAGAAATGGGAATGAATTTTAAACACTAGGGCACTGTTGATTGCTGGCAAAATGTTGAGATACTTTGTTTTTAAATTCTAGTAAATCCAAAACTCGTCTGATATTCATGAAACTTGGCATGCTATCATGGAATGGCACCCGACATGCTATGGTAATTTTCGTGTCCATTTTGAGAGAAGGCACACTCGAATAATAGTCAACAAAGGCATTCTGAAACAAATAGCTGCCACTCTAACATCGCAAACATTTTAGATAGAACACCCGTATGTAAACTGACACCTTCCCCTGTAAGCCAAGGGAAAATGTGCCGAGAAGGATTTGTGCAGCTCTTCATCGCAAACGTTTTACATAGAATACCTATATGCAAAGTGAGAGCTATGGTTTTCCGCAGTAAGCCAAGGGAAAATTCGCTATGCAGGATTTGTGCATCTCTTCAACGCAAACGATTCAGATTGGATAATGTATGCAAAGCGAGACTTCGGTGCTAAGCCAAGAGAAAATTTGGCAAGCAAGATGTGTACCTCCCTTCAATGCAAATGTTTTTTTCAGATGATCCATGTGCAACCACATACAGACAATTTGGTAAGATTTGCATCTATCATATTGGATACATTGCCATTTGTCAAACGGGAAAGATTGACATTTGTTGATCTAGTAACTTTTCCATTTGTCAATCCTTTTAACACTGCGATTTGTCAAAATATGCACCTAAAACTCACTAGCACTATCTAATTTTTGCAACTAAAATTCAGTAATTTAGCATAGATTTCATTCATAGATTAAGTAGTCGTTCATAATTTATACAAACAGTTCAACTCGATAGCTGAACCGACCAAACTTTTCCCCAATTGTTGCCAACCACGTACTAAAATAGCTAGTTCAACTATATATACTAGCTAATTTTAAGTACGTTGTATAGTTCCACCACATCTATAGTCAGATGAACTGAACAAAATAGCCCCTAAATAGTACTACTACTATGGAGGGGCTTTGTACTACTTCTGCGGCCTCTCCTCTAGCGAGCGCGCTCAGTAAGAGGAAGAGGAGGAGGAGCCTACTGACGAGCTGGACAACTGCAATATGATGCCTACTGGTGCTGCATGTTCAGCGATGCTCACCAGCTCGAACGCCCTCTGCCGCTCCAGACGACCCCTCTCTAAGCGGCTGGACTGCTCATAGATATCCCGATTCCTCGCCTGTGCGTCGCCGTGTGCCGTGGCCACGGCAGCGGTAAGGCTCTTTGCGTGCTCGACGATGGGGTGGCAGCCACGACCACCACCTCCCGCCTTTGGGCCGCAGTGGCGGAGCGGGTGATGGCCACGGTGGCCGGCAGTGGGGTGGCGGCCACGACGGGCACCTCCTGCCTTCGGGCCGCGGCAGCGGAGCGGGCGATGGCCCTGGCTTTCGAGGGTGTTGTGGCAGCAACAGCGGCTGGCAACAGCTGCCGATGGGCACTGGTGACGAAGCGTGTGGTGGGTGTTCCACACAGACCCAACAGGGACGCCATCCACACTACACTACGCCGTGGACTGCACCGCCGCCACTGTATAGCCTCCCAGCCGGAGCTGTGCTCTGATGACGACGGAGTAGCTGAGCGATGACGACGGACCGGTGCCATTGCCGATTGTGGGAGAAGCAGACGAGATAAGCTACAGGGAGGGAGGGGAAAATGCGACGTGGGACTCGCCGGCCGTGAGGGTCTATATAGTAGGCTGGTAATCATTGTGATTTTGTGAGATTTCACCGAGTCAGGCGGGAAGCTTGCGCGGTTGTGCGGGAACGATCTCACCATCGTTTGGCCAAAAGAACGCCCACGTGCTGCTCAAGCTTGCACTCGAACCGTCTACGGCAGTGGGGTGACAAGACGTGTGAGAGGAGGATGAAAGGACACGTACGCATACGTTTAATAAAAAACGTTTGCGATTTAATTGCCTACTATACCCCATCCTGGTTTATAAGTAGGATTCAATTAATAAAATACGAATGCATGTCACCAAAGATTATATTGTTGGATTCATATTTGAACATAGTTTCCAGTTATATAATTTTGTAACATGCATTAACGTTTTGTTGGTTAAATTTGAGGTTATATTCCAGCAAGCGTTTGCCCACAACACACACACGGATTATGCCATCACAAACAGCTAGGATGGATCAACTATATGCCACGTATCACACACGCAACTCTAATCTGATTCGTGCTTGATGTCTCCGATATCACTCGCACAATTCATCTTATTTGCCACGTGTCATTGTGTCGGCCTCTGCTCACGTCCCTCGGCAAGATCTGCTCGCCATTAGGTGCCGCATCACGATGTGCTCGCTGTTAGGCGCCGCAGCATGCTCTGCTCGTGTCCTTCGGCGCGCTCGGCTTCTGGATATCTTTTCCTTGCGTGAAAAACTGCTATATGCATATATATGGTTGCTCGCCGTTGAGGCAACCACGAAGTGCTCTGATCGTGTCCCTCCTCACGCGCTCTACCGGTGGTTGGGCCTATGCACGGTCACGTCGGGGGCCCCATATGCATGTGGTTGCACCGCGCACACTGCTTCACGATACAGTTATGTGCGGCCCGATGGAGTTACGCGCTATGAATTAGAACTGCCATCAGCGCGTGCCGATATTCCAGGCAGTCCGTCGTCCCCGTTAATTCCCGTGGCCATTATAACCTTAGTCTCTTCGACCTTTCGATCGCGCCCCACAACACAACAAGCACACCCACGACGACACATAGAGAGGGGATGTCTAGCGGCGCTCCAATAGAGTTGGGAGAGCATAAAGTGGAGAGCCACATGAGGGAGATGGATCTCTCGGTGGTGTACACCATCGACCCGGCCAAGGTGGATGAACGCATCAACACCGTTGAGCAGTTGCTTGCTGGAGACAAGTACAAGGTGGTCGGCATCGACCTCTAGTACACCGTCGGTCTTCCGGCAAATATCAGAAGGTTGCTGTCGCCCATTTGTGCATGCACCATCATGTCCTCGTCTACCACTACTACATGGCCACAAAGCCTTGCATCCGTTTCGCCAGGTTTGTCGACAGCACCGACTACAAGTTCGCTACGGTGGAAACCACCGATGATGTAAAATTGCTCAGGGTTACGGGCTTGGCCTGCAAGAACCTTGTGGAAATACATGAGCACTATAGGGTCTGGGGCAACACAAAGAAGGACTCCTTGGTTGAACTCACCTCGGCCATCATCGACCCCTACTACGAAAAGATGAAGCAGGATGCCCAGAGAACAAGTCATGTATCCTAGCACAGGGCCTAGATGCGGCAACTGGATGAACCTCACCTTAGGTTCGTGGCCAAGAGCGTGTACAGGCTATGAGATGCACAGGCGGATCGTTGACATGAGGAAGTGCCTCGCTACCCAAATTGACGAGCCTGGATCGAGCCACAAGCAAAGCAAGCGTCACAAGAAGTAGATGATGATCATATGATCATTTATGCTAGTTAATCATGCATGTAATATATAGTTTACTTTATTGGTGTGTGGAAATGTCATGTGTGTAGTAGCCACCTATGTAATTATGCATGTAATAGTTTACTTTGGTGCGTGAAAATGCCATGGTTGTAGTAGCCACCTATGTAAGTGGATGTTTAATTTGGTTATGAAACCATGTACTTATAAGTGTGTGTGTATATATATATGTTGTTCTGTATGAAATCCCATCGCACAACACACACGTCTTATTAGCAGCAATCGTCTGTGTTATTATCGGTCTTCGCACGCATTTCTGATTACAGACCTATTAGCCGTGTATCACACACATCTTGTTATATTGAACCGTATATGTTCTCTTGTCTCAACGCAAACAGTTCAACCGAGTGAACCGCATGTCGTATATCGCACACACCTTGATCTGGCTGGCTGTTTCTTTTGTGTTGTGTAATCACAAACAGTTCATCCTAGTTAACCGTATGTTATATATCTCACACACCTTCATCTGGCTGCCCGTTTCTTTTGTTGCTCCTCGTCGCAAACAGTTAATTGCACTGAACCGTATGCCTTGCATCACATACGGAACTAAAATCTGAACCGTGTTTGATGCATCCATCATCGCAAACGTTTTGCACCTTTTTGACGGGTTTTTTACACCACCATTTGTGATTAATGCATCGCACATAGTTTCATCAAAGGGTCTTTGATCGTAATGTCGTGTTAGCAGCATCCTGCACTAGTGACTTTTGTTTCGTAGAGAAAATCTAAGAGCTATGAATATGTGCATTATTCTTCAAATCATTATGTTCATAAGTCCTCGAAGAATTTCTCTGCTTATTCATATGCTTACTCTAACCCCTCTTTTATGAAATGAAGTCGACTGGCTTCTATGCCACCTTTCTCTTATGGAGCTCGCAAAATGATGAATTCTTTGCCACCCCTCCAAATGTGGGTGGTGAAGAAAAAGAACTAATCTCTTATGCAGGGTCAGGTCTCCAGATGAACTTGAACGTATGACGAATTTGCTAGAGACCTGAATATGCTTGATAGGACGCAAGCTAATCATGAAGAAATGAATATTCATTTCTCATGTCCTTATACTGCTATATCTGTTGTACTGCTTTATGAAATTCAATCTGATGAATTAGATGTCATATTCTTCACTGATGAAGTATATGAGTTCGTAAGATGCACTAATTCATCTGCAGGATGATCAACCCAAAGCTACTAAGTGGGTCCTTGTTGGGGATATTACTGTTGGGCATAAACTGGCCAGGAGAGGCCGGGTTATCCCCATAATGAGTTATTATATTTGAAGCCCATGAAGACAGAGACGGTGGCACTTTATGAAGGCCCTGGGCCCAAACGTGGATTAAGGCCTATAGACATAAACCGACATTGATATGTAAACTAGTGATATAAGATAGAAAGAGTAGAGACCGAGCCAGACACGTTTATGAGCCGGCCTTGGGATTTTGTAAACCGACAGGCGTCAACCTATGTATATAAAGTGATGACCCGACGGCGGTTTAGGGACAACAAACAATAACTCGAGAGCCAGGCAAAGAGGATTCGCTCCTTGGTCATCAAAACACAAGCAATTCCATCACAACTGGACGTAGGCTTTTACCTTCACCGTAAGGGGCTGAACCAGTATAACTCTTTGCTTTCCTTGCCCGCGTTAACCCCTACAAGCTAACCAGTTGCGATGGCTCCACAACTAAGTCCTTTGACGAGGATATCTGCCGTGACAAAACCACGACAGTTGACGCCCACCGTGGGGCTATGGCACGATGGTTTCGAGTTCTTGAAGTGCAGCTTTGAAGGACTCGAGGGATACGCTGTGAGCTGGATGACCAAGAGTCGTCGCGGCAAGCTCTACATCGACAACGCATGCTGGGGCCCCGAGGCCGGCTCGATCGAGCATGGGTACCGGGTCCCCTTTGGCGGAATCCACGTCTTCATTGGCAAGATCGGTGAACCGGGCCCTGAGCCGGACGTGTGCACCGACATCATCAAGACGGCTCAGTGTGCAAGACTTGCCCGCGTTCAACATGCCGTGAAGCTTGCCTTCGTGGGAGTCATCCACGGAGCGGAATCTGAGGATAGATCGGTATCTGGTGGCGAAACCGTCGTTTACTCTGATGACGAGTCTTCAACCGGATAAACCGAGTCGCTGTACCAGCTGCAAGATGGCCGGATTAGCGGTGGTTCCGATGGCGACAGTATTCTGGACCTCCTTGAACTACCGAGCCGAGTTGCGATCTTCATGGTCGGTACACAATCGGTGCAACATTCTTCTACCGCCGTAGCGGTGATTTCCGGTTCAGTAACGGCAACACCAGCCAGAGCAGGGGGCTCTACACCACCACCGGCTCAGATTTTGTCCGATTTGTTCGACACTTTGGGAACATTGCTAGCAGTGGAGGTTGACGGGGCAAACTGGGATCAGCATAACACGGAGATTGCAAAGGTGAAAGATCAGATAGCTCAAGCTAAGGTGGATCTAGCAGTGGAGAATACCAGGATGGCCGCTGAACTGTCCGGATTAGAGGCACATGCATATCAGCTTATGTTGGATCAGAGTGCGTCAGATGATGTCATGAGAAGAAGGTATCGGTCTCACCTGCCGCTGGTTTAGGAGGGAAGAAACCTCCTTAGCACGCCAGGAGCAGGCACCAGCAACCAGCCAGTGGTAAACCGGGTGGAGGCACCTGGAACAGGGGTGCCGGTTCATCCACGCACGATGAATCCGCCTCGTCAGAATAATGTCCCGTCACAGCACGTCCCAATGCCTCCGGGTCATTACTCTAACCCGTTGGATAACATCGTTGCCGCGGCTTCGCGATTAGCAGCTCTCCCGATCGATGGCGAGTCCCCAGTAGCAGTTGAGACACGACGGGCTAGGGAGCTCCTTCAGACGGCCTTGACTCAGCAGCAGGCCTATTCATATAGCCGCGAAAGGATTCATTCTACTCCCCGCCCAAGCCGGAGTTACAGCAGGCATATGGATGAACTGGTCGTATCAAGCAGCGCGCGGAATCGTAATCCGCCCCGTGGCCATAACCCAGCGGGTGGCGGTGGTGATGCTCAGGATGTGGTGGATCGCGCTAGGGCACGCCGAGAGGCCGAGTTAGCGGCGCAGCATGAAGCCCGCCAACTTACTCCGGTTCGTCCAACAACGTCGGTGGAACCAGGGGTTACCTCCAGTTCTTTGGGGGTACCGTGTCTCGTCCCAGCGCTGCGCAATGTATGGCTGCCCAAGGATTTCAAAGGCCCGCATAAGGTACCGAACTACACTACCGATTTATCCCCCGAGTCGTGGGTGGAAAGCTATGAGATGTCAATGGAGATGCTGGATGTGGACGATGCGGCGTGTGCCAAATACTTTACCATGATGTTGGAGGAAACAGCTCACACATGGTTGAAAAACCTGCCGGCTAACTCCATTGGGTCGTGGGCCGAGTTTCGGGGATATCATCCAAAACAGAGAAGCAATTGGCCGGATTGCCAAATGGGCTATTGAGCTTGGACCTCACGGGTTAAAATATACGCCTCGCACCGCAATCAAATCCCAAGCACTTGTGGACTTCATCAATGATTGGACAGAATTGCAGGCACCGGAGGAAAAACTAGATAACACTTATTGGACTACTCATTTTGATGGGTCCAGACAATTGGAAGGCTCGGGGGCTGGAGTCATATTAACTTCCCCACGAGGTGATAAGTTTTGTTATGTTCTCCGTTTAATGTTCCCTTGCACTAACAATGTAGCTGAATATGAGGCCTTGCTCCATGGTCTTCAGATGGCTAAGGAGATGAATTTAAGCCGGGTTAAATGCTTTGGTGACTCGGACCTGGTTACTCAACATGTGTCTGGCACTTGGGATTCCAAGGATCCACTCATGGCGGCGTATCGAAGAGAGGTGGACATAGTGGCTGGTCATTTCAAGGGTTATCGGGTTAACCATATAGACCGGTGAAAAAATGAAGCGGCAGACGCTTTAAGACGCTTAGGCTCTCAACATAAACTGGTGCTGCCCAATGTATTCCTGGATGTGCTACATAATCCATCCGTCAAGATACCTACAAAGGAGGATTTGGCTGTTCCTGACCCTGAGGCTCAATTGGTGGCGGCTCTTCATGTTATCCTGGATTGGACTGTCCCATACCCAGTGTACATGAACCGGGTGAGTTACCAGACGATGAAACTTTGGCCCGACAGATAATCCGGCGATCCAAGTTCACGACCATTATCAATGGTGAGTTGCATCATTGCAGCGTAACAGGGGCGTTTCAGCGTTCTGTGTCTCCTCAAGAGGGTTGTGAGATTTTGCGTAAGATCCACGAAGGAGATTGTGGTCACCATGCCGGTTCAAAATCCTTGGTAGTTAAGGCCTTCCGTCACGACTTTTATTGGTTGACGGCTCATGTTGATGCTGAGGATTTGGTAAAGAGGTGTGACGGTTGTCAGAAGTTTGCACGCTGCGCTCATGTTCCGGCTAAAGAATTAAGGATGATTCCAATCACTTATCCGTTTGCAACTTGGGGGTTGGATATGGTTGGGCCCTTTAAGAGGTCCAGGACAAGAAGACCCACCTGCTGGTGGCGGTTGATAAGTTTACCAAGTGGGTAGAGGCAGAGCCAGCCAGTAAGTGTGATGCGGCCACGGCGGTTCAATTCATCAAAAGGTGATATTCCATTTTGGTTTTCCACACATCATCATAACTGATAATGGTACTAATCTGTCCAAGTGTGCTATGGAAGAATATTGTCAACGTGAGCACATCCGGCTTGACGTGTCATCACTGGCTCACCCCCAATCCAATGGTCAAGCAGAGAGAGCCAATCAAGAGATTTTGAGAGGCATCAAGCCCTGGCTTATGGTTCCTTTAAAGCGGATGCCGGGCTGTTGGGTGGAGGAGTTACCTTCCGTGCTATGGAGTATCAACACCACTCTGAACAGATCTACGGGTTACACGCCCTTCTTCATGGTTTACAGAGCAGAGGCGGTTCTCCCTAGTCACATCCGTCATGACTCGCCCCGTGTGGCGGCTTATGTTGAAGCTGATAATGAGAAAGCACGACGGGACTCACTGGACCTGTTAGATGAGGAGCGTGATCTTGCAGCGGCACGTTCGGCGATTTATCAACAAGATCTGCGACGTTATCACAGCCGCCGGGTTAAGACCAGAACTTTTCAAGAAGGCGATCTGGTGCTCCGGCTCATCCAGGATCAGACTGATATGCACAAGTTGTCCCCATCTTGGGAAGGACTTCTTGTGGTCAGCAAAAATCTGCACAACGGATCATACTACCTTATCGATGTTCAAGAGCACAAAGACTCACGTAAATCGGAGGAGGAGACCCAGCGGCCGTGGAATGTAGCTCATCTTCGGCCTTACTATACTTGACCGAGGCTCTGCTTATGTACATAGTTATGGCAATGTGTATATCATGATCAATATAATAAACCGGAGCCTCAGCTAAAGTGGGGTATCTGTTGTTTTTCTTATATCATGTGTGGTTACATGGGGGCTTCTATTCATAAAGCGGTGTCCGGTTTACCCCTTGATTCAGCTTATACATCCTTATATAAAAATCATTTGGGGGCTTGGTTGTACTCAAACCATCGCTACACCTCTTGATCGGCGCAAGGCCATGAGAAAAATCACTTGGGGGCTTGGTCGTATTCGAACCATAGCTACACCTCTTGATCGGCTCAAAGCCAAAAAGAAAATTACTTAGGGGCCAAAGAGAGTGTTGCAAAAGAAAAAACTCAAACATAGGCACCCACTGAGCACAGATCAAAATATTGCTTGGGGATTCTTTACTTCGCAATGAACACAGAATCTACACTTGTAATAGGCTTTCAAGCCATGGCTTGGAAGCCTGTTGTATGCACCTAAAACCCCGGGTTAGGCTGCCTTTTAAGTAAGCCACTCTATCCAGGTAAACCTGGTATGACCCGCCGAAATTTTGACAAGTCAATCTCATAGACCCTGAACTTGTCAAAGTTAAAACGACGATTGGTTAAAGATTGAGGTCCATCTTAAAAGGCTTTGTAAAATGGTTTAACTCAGCGACCTGGCAGCCCATAAAAAGCCTCGAATTTGGGGCCTGGCATCCCGTGAAAAGCTTCGACTACAAGTTTTCATATGCTTTTATTTGCCAAGTTTTTTCCTCCTTCGATGAGATTTATAGTGGTTTTGATAAACCGGCGTTCATTAACCCGGCTCAGCTTTCAACTACAAGTTGTTAGTACATGATCAAGCATAATCCGGCGCTTATTAACCCGGTCTAGTTTGGAGTATGAGTCGCCAGTTTCACATACGGATGATCCGGTGTTTGTTATAAACCGGTACGGTTTTATCATAAACCGGCACAATACGGAAGGAGTTATCAGTACCCAGATTGGGGTTGTTGCCATCACTACAAACGTTGGTCAACCAACATGGTGATTCCATGTCACGGGTACCATTTATTTTCATATTTGATTATATTTTTACAGCCTTGGTTGCAAATCCTGGCTATATATTTGGGCATCATGACCCGTCCAACGGTAAACCGCTAGGACACTTTCAAACTTATTGCATGCAGGAATAATTTGAATAAACACCGTTACAGGTTATGAAACATAATATCTCCTAAAGCATGGTGGATTCACAGTATCAGGCAAAATAACTATGCACGATCGCATAGCAGACCAAGTGTTTTCAACTAGCCTATTACAAGGCATTTTAATGCCCAAAAGAATAATTGTTTTCGGCAAAGGTGGCAGTGCGCCGAACGCTAAACCGGCCTCCGGATTATGACTCGTCACCAGGCTGAGTTGACGGCTATGGATCGTCCTGCGTTGGTGCATGTTCCTCCTCTCTACCCAGTGGCTGGAAGTCAATGCTTGCCTAATCGATTCCAGTTAAGGCTTGGAACACAGCTTCATCACTTATAAGGTTTGGGGGGTCAACATCAGGGGCATAGGTGTGCTTACGGATTGGCGGAATGAGATCTTCTACATCATGTGTCGGCGCAGGATATCTTTTTTGATCAGAATCATAAACTGGCTGATAATGAGAGAGATCCGTTTCATCAGCCAATTTGCTCGCTATGGGGCGCATCTCCCTTGTCAACCTTCCAAGATCGTCATTGTTAAATTTTGAGCTGTCCGCCTTCATGCCAGGGTGGCCGCGGCCTATATCTAACGGTTCAAGATCTGGTATCCATGCCTTTGCCCAGATTAGTGCGGTCAGCGCACCTGACCTGGCAGCTGATCTTTTTAGTTCATCCAACCGGGCGGGCAGCATAGACAGCTTCTCAATGGTCTCTTTTGTTAAGGTTGGAGGCAGTTTATTATGCGCGGCGGTGCAAATGGCCCGTTGAGCTCCGGAATATAACTGCTCTATTAGTGTATAGGCAGCCTTCAGCTTCATCCGCATGTCAGAGCCCAAATGGGTAATGTGAGTTCCTGTGTCATTGCAAGCATCAGTAAACTGGCAACCGATGAGATAATGTATATTGAAAAGCTTCAGGTGAGGTACTTACCAAAAATAGCAGAAGTCATGGCATTGATCTGCCTCTTTAAACCGGTCAGCTCTTCGACCACTGGTTTAAGAGCTGCCTCTACGTCTTTGACTCTCTTTTGTAAAGCGGCTTTCTCTATGCCCCAGTCTGCATGTTCCTTCTTCAAAGTTTCCTTCAACTTCTCCATGGCTGCTAAGGCACTGGCCAATTCTTCTTTGGCTTTGGAGGTCTCTACTTGCTGGGTTTTGATATTTTCTTGAAAGTCAGCGGTTTGGGCTTCCTTTTTGCTCAGCTCGGCCTGTAAGAGAAAGACATATTGTGAGGTGGCAGTGAAATTTAGAAAGTCCCAAGCACATAACAAGTTATACACTTGGCACTTGGAGGCTAATCCCTATTTTCTTGATTATCAGAAATTTTTTAACAAGTCCCAAGCACAATACAAGTATTAATCTTGACACTTGGGGGCTAATGTATGTTTGCTTGAAGTAGCACTGGTTCAAAGTCCCGGTTCATCTTGGAAAGATAAACCGGCCCTTGGGGACTACACTGACAAAAGTTTCAAGATTACAAAGTTAAAAGTACCGGTTCATCCTAAAAGATAAACCGGCCCTTAGAAGATAGGCATGCAGAGTTGCGATATTGCAAAGTCCTGGTTTAGATGGGCATCATAAATCGGCCCTTGGGGGCTACTGGAGTTGGTACTAAAAACTTGGACATAAAATAAAAACAGTTATGAAGTTACCTCATATCGCTCCTTCATCAGATTCACTAAACCGGCTTCATAGTCACGGTTTGTGTATAGACGGTTTAAGAAACCAGAATGAAGTTCTTGGGTGTTGAGGTGGGCGTAGCTTGACAATTCTGTGCCCCACTTGCCTTTGCCCATGGCAGAGAATTCCTCCTTGGCACTATGCTTTGATAATGCAACAGGATTTCCAGGGGTAGTGTGGCCAACACCAGCAATTATAACATCATCTTCCTTGTCACCAGCAGCCTTTACCGACATTGATGATTCATCAACAGCCTTAGCTGGACTTGACGGTCTATCATCAGTTGGGACTGGGCTTGCCGATTTATCAGTATGACCTATTGCATCAACTTCTGCTGCTTCAACAAATCATGGTCTTGAGGGGGTGGATCATCAAATATGGCGTCAGCATTGGTTCTTTCCAGTTCTGGAATTCTCTATGGTTCAACAACCACATGGTCGTCAGACGGTTTATCTACACGAGCTTTCTTGCTGGGTCTGGCCTTGGCTCTGAAAGAAAAAGATATAAAGGTCAGTATAATACGTAAATATAAAGCGTCAAAAGGAGTAAGTTTAAAGTGGTTACCAAGGGACAGTCTTAAGAGGGGGAGCTGTGTGGTTGTAGACTCGCCGGATGATGAAAGAGGTGTTCCCTGATAATTTGAATCGGATGGATTAAGAGGCTGTCGGAAATAACCCGCCTTGGGATAAGAAGTATCAAAGTGTTTGAGACCTCAGATCGACGCTTCCAAACTGGCGTGTTTGGTAAACCGGCCGAAGTGACTACTTGGCCGCTGTGCCAGGTTGTGCAGCGAGCCTTGTGTTGCTGCTTCTTCAAAAGAAAGTTTGGGTCCAAGTGATTGAGGGGGTGAGAAAATCTTACTTTCCGGACTGCTGGGCGGATTTTTTGTGGTGGCAGAGGGTCTGAACCAAAGGAAAGGATAATTACCTCTGCGTCATCAGCTTGGCTACCTTCAGTGTCATCCTGATAATAATAATTGTCAATGAGGTGTATGAAAAATGAACCAAGAGAGTCAATTTCTACCTCTACGTCCGGGTCATCAAGGTCGTCATCAAGGTTTAACCCGATGGGTTCAGCTGCCTTTTTCTTGGCAGGTCTTTTAACAACCTTCGTCTTTGGTTGAGGGGTCTTGGCCGGTTTTTCTTGCGGCTTCTTCTTCCAGAATGGGTCGTCGCCCTGTTAAAAGATTGACAGAAGATATAAAATATTACACAAATAAGAATATCAAGTACAAGCAGGAGTGAGGTAAGTCTTACAGCTGGCGGTTTATTGGAAACGCAGAAGGGACTAAGCCCTGTTTTGCTGCAGACAGCCACCGGTTCATCCAACATCTTCTTAACAGATTCAGTAACTTCAACCTCTGTTAGCTGAATATCAATGTGTCATTGAGGATCTTTTAAGTCCCATGTGTACTGACACATTAAACCGGAGCGGCGTCTTAACGGTAAAATACTCCAAGTTATCCAGCAACGAGAAAAATCAACTCATGTCAGACCGTTAGCCATAAAGGCTCTGAGCTTGGCAAGTTGTGGAGCATATGTGGACCATTCCTTGGCAGTCAGCCATTGTGGAAGTGGATGTGTATTGGTAAGCCGGTGAGCATGATAACCCGGCAGAGGGTTCTCATCATTAGGGGAAGTGTCTTTACAATAGAACCAAGTCTGGTTCCGGTCTTTAGGATGACTATGAAGCTTTGCATGAGGGAAGATGATATCCTTCCTTTTCTGAATAGAAACGCCACCAAGTTCGGTGTTGGGCCCGTCTACAAATTCAGTGCGACGATTCAAGTAGAAGAAATCCCTAAACAATTCAATGGTTGGCTCTTCTTGCAGATAGGCCTCAGAGAACACTTGAAAGTGGCAAATATTGGACACTTAGTTAGGTCCAGTGTCTTGAGGGTGGATCTGGAAGCTGGCAAGCACATCATGAAAAAACATGGACCCGGGCGGTTTAAAACCACGGTTCATGTGATCAATGAATACCACCATCTTGCCATCCTTGGGGGTAGGAGGATTCTTCAGACTAGGAACTCACCAGTGGATTTCACTTCGTTTTGGTAAAGCGCCAGTTCTGACGCATCCATCTAGCTGTTCTTCGGTAACCCGGGAAGCGACCCAGTTACAAGCATAGAACTGTTTAGCCATTTTGAATAAGGAGCTGGAAAGGATGGATGCCGGTTTAAGACTCATGATTAGCAAAGCATTCGAGCATGCAAAATTGTTAAACTGGAGGAAGATGCTGTTATAGATGGTAAGGCGATTGGCGGTTTAAGAGGGGACTAATGGTACCTACCGGATTATCATTTTTCAAAAAGCTAAACCACCAATATTGGTATGAAAGGTACATATCTAAAATACCTAAGTAAGGGAAAAACAAGTTTCACAAATTGGTATGATAATTTCAGATCTGCGGTGCGACAGAAAACTAGAATATACTCAGACCTAAACTTCAGGTGCTTAAGCAGTTCATCAGGATCAGATGTGTCTTTCTATATGAAGGGGATACTCTAATGAAGAAAAAGGAGCTCTAACTACAAAGGCACCGGGAAATATCAAATCTAGCTTGCCATTTGCGCTACTGAGAAGAACGGGGAAGAACAGCTCGACAACTTTGAAGAACTCCGATGATTACAAACCCTAATGATAAGATCTAGGGTGGAAGGAGAGAAGGCTTACCAGTGTCAGAGGAACAACGGAGAGGTGCCGCGGCTTTCTGGTACGATCAGGATGATGCAGCGACCATTGTTGGGGCAGATGAGAAGGTCGACGGCGGCAGCAGAGCTCCAACGTTCAGGCGATGCAAGGAATAAGACGATGTGAAGGGGCACGAAGGGGAAAATGAAAAGGATGCCTCGACCTTATTTATAAGGTGAATGGATAAGCGACAGGCGTGGAAATCGAGGAGCCCAAAAAATGGATATGCAGCAAAGTTGTCGCCTCGATTGTCGGAGGCTCATTAATGAAGGCGAGGTATATGCAATCCTTAATAACAGGTGACGTCATGGCGATTTATCATGATCCTGGAAGATGACGTCATGGCGGTTTATGAGACTTACGTGAAGGTGCTGAAGAAGAAATTTTCCCAAGTATTGAAGATTGACATGAACCAATTCAAATCAATCTGGGGCCTAATGTTGGGGATATTAGTGTTGGGCATAAACCGGCCAGGAGAGGACGGGTTATTCCCATAATGAGTTATTATATTTGAAGCCCATGAAGACAGAGATGGTGGCGCTTTATGAAGGCCCAGGGCCCAAAGGTGGATTAAGGCCTATAGACATAAACCGACATTGATATGTAAACTTGTGATATAAGATAGAAAGAGTAGAGAACAAGCCGGACACGTTTATGAGCCGGCCTCGGGATTCTGTAAACCAACAGGCGACAACCTATGTATATAAAGGGACGACCCGGTGGCGGTTTAGGGACAACAAACAATAACTCGAGCCAGGCAAAGCGGATTCGCTCCCTGGTCATCGAAACCCAAGCAACTCCATCACAACTAGACGTAGGCTTTTACCTTCACCGTAAGGGGCTGAACCAGTATAACTCTTTGCGTTCCTTGTCCACTTTAACCCCTACAAGCTAACCCGCTGCGATGGCTCCACGACTAATTCCTTTCACGAGGACATCTGCCGTGACAAAACCACGACAGTCCTCGACAGCGGATGTACAAATCATATGACCGGTGACAAGAGCTTATTGATGGACACTGCTTTATCTCCGTCACATCTTAAGCATATCACCTACGCTGACAAAGGAAAAAAGCAAGGTATTGGGTCTAGGTAGGGTTACGATCTCAAAGGATCGACACATGGACAAATTCATGCTTGTCGAGTCCTTAGGATTCAACCTCATGTCTGTCTCAATGCTTTGTGGTCTTGATATGGTTGTTGTCTTCGGCAAATATCGTTGCGTTGTGATCATGGAATCTGACAATTCCAATGTCTTCGAAGGCTTTAGGAAAGGAGACTTATATATTGTTGATTTCTCTACAGGACCACACCCTGCCACATGTCTACTTGCAAAAGCTTCAGAAGGCTGGTTATGGCATCGACAACTAGGTCATGCTGGCATGAGGAACTTACAAGCACTCGCGAAGAAGAAGCACGTCATTGGCATCGAGGGTTTCAAATTCCTCAAGGACCATCTGTGTGGAACTTATGAAGCTAGAAAGATGACCAAATCCAAGCATCCCTCGAAGACTATCATGACTACCACTCGTCCTTTTGAATTGCTTCACATGGACCTCTTCGACCCTACTCATTATGCCACATTCACAAATGCAGCATCTTTACATGGCTTTGTTATTGTTGATGACTATTCTCGTTACACATTGGTGCACATCATCACTTACAAAACTGAAGTGCAGGAAGTCTTCAAACGATTTTCCTTGATGGCTTCGACAAACTTCGGTGTGAAGATCAAGCACATTAGGAGTTACAATGGGACTGAGTTCAAGAATACTGGTCTTGATGAATATCTTGATGAACTTGGTATTACACACGAGTTATCTCCCCCTATACTCCTCAGCAGAATGGTGTCATGGAGCGCAAGAACATGACTCTTGTTGAGATGGCTCTCACTATGCTTGATGAATACAAGACACCTCCTTGCTTCTGGCCTAAGGCAATTGATACTGCGTGCCACATCATCAACAATGTATATCTTCACAAATTCTTCAAAAAGACCTCATATGAACTCCTCACTAACAAGAAACCCAATGTGAGTTATTTCAAAGTCTTCGGTGCTAAATGTTGGATTAGAGATCCTCATCACAATCTAAGTTTGCACCGAAAGCACATGAAGGTTTTATGCTTGGTTATGGAAAGGACTCGCACACCTATGGAGTCTTCAACACCTTTCACCACAAGGTTGTTGAAACTGTAGATGTGCGGTTCGATGAAACTAACAGCTCGCAAAGCGAGCACCTACCTCCTGTGCTAGATGAAATGTCACCTGAGGAATCTATCAAGTTCAAGGCTACTGAGGATGTCATACTCACTGAAGAATCTGCTGAAGAAGTCATTCCAGAATGTGAAGAAAATCATGCTGGTGCTCCTGAGGAAAATGGCTCTGAAGAAAATGTAAGCCCAATTAACGTCGTCAACCTGCACATCCGTGCTTTGCAAATGAAGTGCAAATAGAGAAAATCATCGACGACATCAACGCACCAGGTCCTCTCACACGCTCAAGGGCTTCACATTTTCCTAACTTTTGTGGGAACTTTGCTTTTGTCTCTATCACAGAGCCCACCAAAGTTGATGAGGCATTTCTGGAGCCTGAGTGGATTCAAGCGATGCAAGAGGAATTACATCAATTCGAGCTCAACAATGTCTGGGAACTTGTCAAGCATCCAGACCATCGCAAGCACAATATCATTGGTACCAAATGGATCTACCGCAACAAGCAAGATCAAAATGGCCTTATGGTGAGGAATAAGGCTCGTCTTGTAGCTCAAGGCTACACACAGGTTGAAGGAATTGATTTCGATGAAACTTTTGCATATGTTGCTAGACTTGAGGCTATTCACATATTGCTTTCTTATGCTAACTGATGACCCACAAGTATAGGGGATCTATCGTAGTCCTTTCAATAAGTAAGAGTGTCGAACCCAACGAGGAGCAGAAGGAAATGACAAGTGGTTTTCAGCAAGGTATTCTCTACAAGCACTGAAATTATCGGTAATAGAGAGTTTTGTGATAAGATAAATCGTAACGGGTAACAAGTAAATAAAGTAACTAAGGCGCAGCAAGGTGGCCCAATCCTTTTTGTAGCAAAGGACAAGCAAAGCGCTCCCAAGGACACATGTGAATTGTTGTCAAGCTAGTTTTCATCATGCTCATATGATTCACGTTCGTTATTTAATGTGGGTGGACCGGTGCTTGGGTGCTGCCCTTCCTTCGACAAGCCTCCTAGTTATGATTAACCCCTCCCGCAAGCATCCGCAACTACGAAAGAAGTATTAAGGTAAACCTAACCATAGCATCAAACATATGGATCCAAATCAGCCCCTTACGAAGCAGCGCATAAACTAGGGTTTCAGCTTCTATCACTCTAGCAACCCATCATCTACTTATTACTTCCCAATGGATTCCCCTAGGCCAAAATAATGGTGAAGTGTCATGTAGTCGACGTTCACATAACACCACTAGAGGAGAGACAACATACATCTCATCAAAATATCGAACGAATACCAAATTCACATGATTACTTATAACAAGACTTCTCACATGTCCTCAGGAACAAACGTAACTACTCACAAAGCATATTCATAATCATAATCAAAGGAGTATTAATTGTCATTAAGGATCTGAAAATATAATCTTCCACCGGATAAACCAACTAGCATCAACTACAAAGAGTAATCAACACTACTAGCAACCCACAGGTACCAATCTGAGGTTTTGGGACCAAGATCGAATACAAGAGATGAACTAGGGTTTGAGAGGAGATGGTGCTGGTGAAGATGTTGATGGAGATTGACCCCCTCTCGATGAGAGGATCGATGGTGATGATGATGGCGACGATTTCCCCCTCTCGGAGGGATGTTTCCCCGGCAGAACAGCTCCGCCGGAGCCCTAGATTGGTTCTGCCCAGGTTCCGCCTCGAGATGGCGGCGCTTCGTCCCGAAAGCTTCCTCTTCATTTTTTCCAGGTCAAAACACACCATATAGCCAAAGATGGGCACCGGAGGCCAGCCAGGGGGCCCATAAGGTCGGGGGGCACGCCTAGGGGGTAGGGCGCGCCCTCCACCCTTTGTGGCTGGCTGGTGCCCCCCCTCTGGTACTTTCTTCACCCAATATTTTTTATATATTCCAAAAAGAATCTCTTTGAAGTTTCAGGACTTTTGAGTTGTGCATAATAGGTCTCTAATATTTGCTCCTTTTCCAGTCCAGAATTCCAACTGTCGGCATTCTCCCTCTTTTTGTAAACCTTATAAAATAAGAGAGAAAAGGCATAGGTATTGTGATATAACGTGTAACAACAACCCATAATGCAATAAATATCAATATAAAAGCATGATGCAAAATGGACGTATCAACTCCCCCAAGCTTAGACCTCGCTTGTCCTCAAGTGAAAGCCGATATCGATAAATATGTCCACATGTTTAGAGATAGAGGTGTCGATAAAATAAAATACGGAGATGAGGGCATCATGATCATCTTTAGAACAACAACATATATTGTCATATAATTTCTTATGCTAAAGTAACAATTCATCCACAAACTAAAGTATGAATCATAAACCTTATTGGAAACTAACAAACTATGATCTCAGTCATTGAAGCAATTGCAATCTATCATAACATCAGAAAGAGTCAATTAAAGAGCTTTTCAGCAAGTCCACATACTCAACTATCATTTAGTCTTTCACAATTGTTAACACTCACGCGATACTTATGGGTTCAAAGCTTCAGCCGGAAACCAAGAAAGATAGGGGCTTATAGTTTCACCTCCCAACCTTTTACCTCAAGAGTAATGTCAACAATAATAATTTATGAAAACCTACATCCGAGGGGATATATATATACATATATATATATATCCGGATCTCTCCAACATATATTGCTTGCCAAAGGAAAAAGTATAAAAAGGAAAAGGTGATGATCACCACGACTCTCGTATAAGGGTAGGAGATAAAGGTAAAAGATAGGCCCTTCGCAGAGGGAAGCAGAGGTTTTCATGCGCTTTATTGTCGGATGTACAAAATCTTAGTGCAATAAAACGTCACTTTATATTGCCACTTATGCTAAGGACCTTTATTATGCAGGCCTTCGCTTTTATTTCTTCCATATCACAAGTTCGTATAAATCTTATTTTCTTCACACTAATAGATCATACATATTTAGAGAGCAATTTTTATTGCTTGCACCATTAACAACTTACTTGAGGGATCTTACTCAATCCATAGGTAGGTATGGTGGATTCTGATGGCAAAACTGGGTTTAGGGATGTTTGCAAGCACAAGTAGTATCTCTACTTGGTGCAAAGAATTTGGCTAGCATGAGAGGGAATGGAGAGCTCAACATGTTGGATGATCCAAAACAATATAACTTCTATTCGGATATAAGAAAACATAACCCATTATGTTGTCTTCCTTGTCCAACATCAACTTGTAAGCATGTCATATTTTAATGAGTGCTCACAATTACAAAAGATGTCCAAAATAGTATATTTATATGCGAAGCCTCTATTTCTTTATTACTTCCCATTAATTGCAACAATTACCAAAACTATATTTGTCAACCCTCAACAACTTTTATTCACCATACTCTTTATATGTGAAGTCATTACTATCCATAAGATCAATATATGATCTTTTTATTCTTTCTTTTATTTAATTCCCTCAAGATCATAGCAAGGAAGCAAAGCCCTTATCTCAAAACTACTCTTTATTATAAATCGCATGGACTCGATTACATAGAGGGAACATAAAGCAAAACTCAAAGCTAGATCATACTAAAACTTTATTCTAATAGATCAAGATATAACCAAAAGGGTCGAACTAAGAAAAATGATAAAGATAAAGATGTGATGGTGATACGATACCGCGGCACTCCCCCAAGCTTGGCACTTGCCAAGGGGAGTGCCCATACCCATGTATTTAAATCTCTTTCTTCAGAGGGTGTGATGTGATATTCTTGGCGATAATGCCCCTTAGGATACGATTCTCTTCCCTGAGCTTATTAATTTGCTGCTTATGATCCATTACTTCCTTGCGAAGTTTACCCGTGATGGCTATAGCTCCATCCACCCATGGATGTTTCCTTGCCGCGGGAGAAAAAGCAACACTCTTTTTTATATTTTCATAAGAGAGAAATCTAGAATTGGGAGGAATAACCGAATTTGGTATTGCTGAGCTCTGAAGTTCTTCCCGCATGAATCTAGTTTGAAGGTGAGAGGTGAATTCTTGATCCTCCTCCATGGCATCCACTCTTTTCAAGTCAGCCTCCATCTCTTCCTCTGTTGCTGCCCCAAAGTGGTTAGCATCACTGTATGCTCTTGGGTCTCGTGCCAGGTGAGATACCCGACTCTCCCCGAATGACTCTTGCGAAGACATCTTACTCCAAATCTGCCGCAGAAACAACTAAAACGAAAAGAAGGGATTTTGCCGTTGTACGGTGGTCAAAACCTTTGGGACATTATATAATGATTTTTTATCGACTATAAGAAGTATTGTGCAAGAAAACGGAGTCTGGAGGGCACACATGGTGGCCATAAGGACGGGGGCGCGCCCAGGGGGCTAGGGCGCGCCTCCACGCTTGTGGTGGCCTCGTGTCTCTTTCGGACTACTTCTAATTTTCCTATTTTTTTAAATATTCCAAAACGGAGAAATTTTATCATTAGAAACGTTTTGGAGTTGGTTTACTTACCGTACCACATACCTATTCCTTTTCGGAGTCTGAAACGTTCTGGAAAGTATCCTTATGTACTCCTCCGGTGTTACGGTATCAACTATATTGGTCTCAACATTTATGGGAGTACCTGAAATATAATGCTTGATTATTTGACTGTTTACCACCTTTTGATTTGTGCCCTCGGCGTTGTTAATTTTTATGGCACCGGAACGATAGACCTCCTCGATAATGTAAGGGCCTTCCCATTTAGAGAGAAGCTTTCCTGCAAAAAATCTTAAACGGGAGTTGTATAGCAAAACATGATCACCTACATTAAACTCACGCTTCTGTATCCTTCTGTGATGCCATCTTTTAACTTTTTCTTTAAACAACTTGGCATTCTCGTAGGCTTGGGTTCTCCATTCATGAAGTGAGCTAATGTCAAATAACCTCTTTTCACTTGCAAGTTTGAAATCATAATTGAGCTCTTTAATAGCCCAATATGCCTTATGTTCTAATTCAAGAGGTAAGTGACATGCTTTTCCATAAACCATTTTATACGGAGACATACCCATAGAATTCTTATAAGCAGTTCTATTGGCCCACAAAGCATCATCAAGTTTCTTAGACCAATTCTTTCTAGATCTATTAACGATCTTTTGCAAAATTAATATAATCTCTCTATTGCTCAGTTCTACTTGATCACTAGACTGAGGATGATAAGGAGATGCAATTCTATGATTAACATCATACTTAGCAAGCATTTTACGAAAAGCACCATGAATAAAATGTAACTACCATCAGTCATTAAATATCTAGGGACTCCAAACCTCAGAAAAATAACTTCTTTAAGCATCTTAATCGAGGTGTTATGATCGGAACTACTAGTTGGAATAGCTTCTACCCACTTAGTAACGTAATCAACAACAACTAAAATATGTGTTTACCCATTAGAGGAAGGAAAATGGTCCCATATAATCAAAGCCCCAAACATAAAATGGTTCAATAACAAGTGAATAGTTCATAGGCATTTCCTGACGTCTACTAATATTACCAATTCTTTGACATTGATCACAAGACAAGACAAACTTACGGCCATACTTGAAGAGAGTGGGCGAATAGAACCCGGATTGCAATAACTTATGTGCAGTTCTATCTCCAGCGTGGTGTCCTCCATAAGACTCGGAGTGGCACTTCCGTAGGATCTGTTCATGTTCATGCTCAGGTACAAAACGTCTAATAACACCATCTACTCCTTCTTTATAAAGGCGTGGATCATCCCAGAAGTAATGTCTTAAATCATAGAAAAACATTTTCTTTAGCTGGTATGTGAAACTAGGTGGTATAAATTTAGCAACAATGTAATTAGCATAATCAGCATACCATGGAGTATTATGAGAAGCATTTATGACATTTAATTGTTCATCAGGAAAGCTATCATCAATAGGTAGTGGGTCATCAAGAACATTTTCTAACCTAGACAAGTTGTCTGCTACGGGGTTCTCAGCACCCTTTGTGTCAATAATATGCAAATCAAATCCTTGTAGCAAGAGAACCGATTGATGACCCACAAGTATTGGAGATTAATTATAGCTCTTTTTGATAAGTAAGAGTGTCGAACCCAACGAGGAGCACAAGGAAATGACAAGTGGTTTTTAGCAAGGTAATGTCTGCAAGTGCTGAAATTGTAAGTAACAGGGTAGTTTGATAGCAAGATAATTTGTAACGAGCAAGTAACGATAATAGTAGCAAAAGTGCAGCAAGGTAGCCCAATCCTTTTGAGACAAAGGACATGCCAAAATGGTCTCTTATGATAAGCAAAGCGATCTTGAGGGTACATGGGATTTTCATCTGGTCACTTTCACCATGTTGGTTCGATTTGTGTTCGCTATTTTGATAATTTTATATGTGGGTGGACCAGTGCTTAGGTGTTGTTCTTACTTGAACAAACCTCCTACTTATGACTAACCCACCCACAAGCATCCGCACCTATGAGAAAAGTATTGACAAATAATTCTAACCATAGCATTAAACTTTTGGATCCAATCGGTCTCTTACGGAATAACGGATAAACTGGGGTTTAAGCTTCTGTCACTCTCGCAACCCATCATCTAATTGCTACTCACAATGAATTCCTTAGGCCCAAATATGGTGAAGTGTCATGTAGTTGATGTTCACATGACACCACTAAGGGAATCACAACATACATAGTATCAAAATATCAAACACATATCAAATTCACATGATTACTTCCAACATGATTTCTCCCGTGACCTCAAGAACAAAAGTAACTACTCACAAATGATAATCATGCTCAAGATCAGAGGGGTATTAAATAGAATATTGGATCTGAACATATAATATTCCACCAAATAAACCATATAGTAATCAACTACAAGATGTAATCAATACTACTAGTCACCCACAAGCACCAATCTATAGTTCCGGTAATAAGATTGAACACAAGAGATGAACTAGGGTTTGAGATGAGATGGTGATGTTGAAGATGTTGATGAAGATTTCCCTCCCAAAGATGGAAGAGTTGTTGGTGATGATGAGGACGATGATTTCCCCCTCCAGGAGGGAAGTTCCCTTGGCGAAATCGCTCCGCCAGAGGGCAAAAGTGCTCCTGCCCAAGTTCCGCCTCGAGACGGCGGCGCTCCGTCCCAAAAGTCCTCTCCTTATTTTTTTCTAGGTCAAAATGACTTATATACCAGAAGATGGGCACCGGAGGTGGGCCTGGGTGAGCACAACCCACCAGGACGCGTCTGGGCTCCCTAGCGCGCCCACGTGGGTTGTTCCCACCTGGTGGGCCCCCTCTGGTACTTGTTTGCTCCAATATTCTTCATATACTCCATAAAAATTCTCCGTGAAGTTTCAGCTTGTTTGGAGTTGTGCAGAATAGGTAGCTTGACGTAGCTTTTCCAGGTCCAGATTTTCAGCTGCCGGAATTCTCCCTCTTTGTGTATACCTTGCATATTATGGGATAAAAGGCATTAGAATTACTCCAAAAAGCATTATTATGGATAAAAACATCATAAATAATAGTAGGAAAACATGATGCAAAATGGACGTATCAACTCCCCCAATCTTAGACCTTGCTTGTCCTCAAGCGAAAACCGAAATCGGAAAACATGTCCACATGCTTAGAGAGAGAGAGAGAGAGCTGTCAATAAAAACAAAATACAGACACAGAAGCATCATGTTCATTATTATAATAGCAACAAACTTAAACATAAAACTTTTATCATAGAATTTTTATCATATAATTCTCATGAATAAGTGAAAACTCATCACACTATTGAATTATAAAGGAAAAACTCTATTAGAAACCAATAAACTATGTGCTCAGTCAACTTTGCAACTACAATTCATCATCTTTTCAGGAAGGGTCATGTATCGGAGCCTTTAGGCAAGTCCACATACTCAACCATCATATATTCTTCCATGATTGCTGACACTCACTGCATACACATAAGAAAAACGTTTCAATGGGACACATAGAAAGATAGGGGCTTATGGTTTCGCCTCCCAATGTATTTACCTCAAGGGTGATGTCAACAATGATAATTCATGCTATCTATATTCAACTGGACATATGTGCCTAGATCTTTCCTCACCACATGAGGCTTGCCAAAGGAGAAAATAAAAAGGAATAGAGAGAAAACTTTGACTCTTTGCATAAAAGTAAATACATAAAAGTAAAAGATAGGCCCTTCGCAGAGGGAAGCAGAGGTTGCCATGCGCTTATTTGTTTGTATGCTCAACCTCTTAATGCAAAAGAACATCACATTGCATTGCCCCTTGTGATAGCGACCTTTATTTTGCAGTCTGTCGCTTTTATTATTCACCATCACAAGTTTGTGCAACGCTCAATTTTCTCTTACACTAAATGATCTCACACTTTTAGAAACAATTTTTGTTGCCTTTTTGCACCAATGACAACTTACTTGAGGGATCTTGCTCAATCCCTAGGTAGGTATGGTGGACTCTTGAAAATAAGATTTGGGTTTAAGGGTTTTTGGATGCACAAGTAGTATCTCTACTTAGTGGAATTTTTGGATAGCAAAGATAGGGGGCAAGCACCACATGTTAAAGGCTCTATGACAATATGACTTCTATGTGAATATAAACAAACATAAACCATTAAGTTGTCTTCTTGTCGAACGTCAACAATTTTGGCATATAATATTTTGATGAGGGCTCACACTCACAAAAAATTTCTAGGATAGTATATTTATATGTGAATCTTCTCTTCCCTTATCAATTCTTTCATGAGTTATATCATTGACTAATGTTATGTTTGTCAATCTCTAACAAAATTTTCTACTTATACTTTTCCTTATGTGGTGTCATCACCTACCATAAGATTAGCATATGATCTTTTTCATTTATTTCCTTTCTTTTATTTATTTCCTTTATTTTTATTGCAACATGAAAGTAAAGGAAGCAAAAACTCAAACTAAACTTTATTATATATCTTGCACACGATTACAAGGATAGATCACTAAGCAAACTCTCGAAAAGAAAGGGTCGAACTAAACTTTTATTCATCTAAAGAAAAAGATCGAACTAAAATAATTAAAGGCAAAATATAGTGGGGATGATATGATACCGGGGCACCTCCCCCAAGCATGGCGTAAGCCAAGGGGAGTGCTCATACCCGATACTCAATTCTCTTTTGGTGATGAAGAAGAAGGTGGTGGTGATGAAGAAGAAGAGATCTTGTCTTTCTTTTCCTCCAGCTTACACTGAAGGATAAAGTTATCTATCCTCAACTCATCATTTGCCATCTCAAGCTTTATTATCCTCTTGCATAATGCCTCCATACTCTCGTTCTTCAAACAAGGAGGGACTGATTCATAAGCCCAAAGTGGTAGACATACCCATAGGATTTCCATAAACCATTTTATAAGTAGACATACCCATAGGATTTTTATATGCTGTTCAATAAGCCCAAAGTGCGTCATCTAATTTCTTAGACCAATTCTTTCAGGACCTATTGACAGTCTTTTGCAAGATTAATTTTATTTCTCTATTGCTAAGTTCAACTTGACCACTAGACTAAGGATGATAAGGTGATGCAATTCTATGGTTAACATCATACTTGGCAAGCATTTTATGAAAAGCGCCATGTATAAAGTGTGAACCACCATCAGTCATTAAATATCTAGGGACTCCAAACCTTGGGAAAATAACTTCCTTAAGCATTTTAATAGAGGTGTTGTGATCAGCACTACTGGATGGAATAGCTATCCATTGAGTAACATAATCAACAACAACCAAAATATGTGTATACCCATTAGAGGAAGGAAAATGTCCCATGTAATCAAATCCCCAAACATCAAATGGTTCAACATCAAGTGAATAATTCATAGGCATTTCTTAACGCTTCCCGATATTACCTATTCTTTGGCATTCATCACAAGATAAGATGAACTTACGGGTATCCTTGAATAGAGTAGGCCAATAAAATCCAGATTGCAATACCTTGTGAGCAGTTCTATCCCTAGCATGATGCCCTCCATAAGCTTCGAAGTGACATTCCATAGGATTTGTCCCTGTTCATACTCAGGTAAACAACGTCTAATAATCTACTCCTTCTTTATAAAGATGTGGGTCATCCCAAAAGTAATGTCTTAAATCATAGAAGAATTTTTTCTTTTGTTGGTATGTAAAGCTAGGTGGTAAATATTTAGCAACAATTTAATTAGCATAGTCAGCATACCAAGGAGTGTTATGAGTAACATTTATTGCAGCTAACTGCTCATCAGGAAAATTATCATCAATAGGTAGTGGGTCATCAGGCACATTTTCAAGCCTAGACAAGTTATCAGCTACCGGATTCTCAGCTCCTTTTCTATCACTAATATGTAGATCAGATTCTTGTAGCAAGAGAACCCATTGAATAAGTCTAGGTTTATCATCTTTCTTTTCCATAAGATATTTAATAGTGGCATGATCGGTGTGAACAATTACTTTTCAATCAACAATGTAAGGTCTAAATTTGTCACAAACAAACACCGCAGCTAAGAATTCTTTTTCAATAGTAGCATAGTTTCGTAGGGCATTTTTCTATAGTTTTACTAGCATAATGAATAACATTTAGTTTATTATCAACTCTTTGTCCTAGAACAACACTAACAACATAATCACTAGCATCACACATAATTTCAAAAGGCAAGTTCCAATCAGGTGGTTGAACAATAGGTGCAGAAATTAAGGCTTTCTTGAGTGTTTCAAAGGCTTCTAAACAATCATCATGAAAAAAAGGAATATACTTTTGCAAAAGATTCATTAGATGCCTAGAAATTTTAGAAAAGTCTTTGATAAATCTCCTACAGAAACCAGCATGACCTAGGAAAGTACGAATACCTTTGATATCTTTTGGACATGGCATTTTCTCAATTGCATCAACCTTAGATTTGTCCACTTCAATACCTCTTTCAGAAATTTTATGGCCCAAGAAAATGCCTTCATTAACCATAAAGTGGCACTTTTCCCAATTCAAGACAAGATTTGTTTGTTCACATCTCTACAAAACTCGATCAAGATTGCTTAAACAATCATCAAAAGACTTCCCATAGACAGAGAAGTCATCCATGAAAACCTCAACAATCTTTTCACAAAAGCCAGAGAATATAGCAGTCATACATCTTTGAAAGGTAGCAGGTGCATTGCATAAACCAAAAGGCATACGTCTATAAGCATAAGTTCCTTTGTGAAAGTGGTCTTTTCTTGATTAGGTTGAGAAATAGGTATTTGTGAAAACCAGAATATCCATGAAGGAAGCAAAAATGTGTGTGCTTAGATAATCTTTCTAGCATTTCATCAATAAAAGGCAGAGGGTAATGATCTTTTCTAGTTGCTTTGTTTAATTTTCTAAAATCAATTACCATTCTATAACCTGTAACAATTCTTTGTGGAATAAGTTCATTCTTATCATTAGGAACAGTAGTAATACCTCCCTTTTTAGGGACACAATGAATAGCACTTACCCATCTACTATCAGCTATGGGATAAATTATACCTGCTTCCAGAAGTTTTAATATTTCCGTTCTTACCACTTCTTTCATCTTCGGATTTAACCAACGTTGGTGATCAACAACGGGTTTAGCATCAGGTTCCATATTAATTTTGTGCTGACATAGAGTGGGACTAATTCCCTTCAAATCATCAAGAGTATACCCAATAGCAGCTCGGTGCTTCCTTAGAACTTTCAATAATCTTTCTTCTTCATGTTCTGAGAGGTTAGCACTAATAATAACAAGATATAACTTCTTTTCATCAAGATAAGCATTTTAAAGTGTCTGGCAATTGCTTTAATTCAAACACAGGATCACCTTTAGGTGGAGGAGGACCTCCTAGAGTTTCAATAGGCAAATTGTGTTTAAGCAGAGGACATTGTTCAAACAAAATATTGTCTATTTCATTACTTTCATGCATATGTAAATCATTTTCATGGTCTAGCAAATATTGTTCTAAAGGATTAGTAGAAGCAAGACTAATTATTTCATCCTCACTAGGAAATTCTTTTTCATGAAGCTTTCTACTAAACATGCAGAAATTAAACTCATGAGACTCTCACCAAAACAAACACTAACAGTTTGTTTCTCATGGTCTATTCTAGAATTAACGGTGTTCAAGAAAGGTCTACCAAAGATAATGGGACAGAAGTCATCTTGTGGGGAACCAAGAACATGAAAATCAGTAGGGTATTTTATTTTCCCACACAAGACTTCAATATCTCTAACAATCTCAATTGGTGATATAGTGTCTCTATTAGCAAGTTTGATAGTAACATCTATGTCTTCTATTTCCGCGGGTGCTATGTCATTCATAATTTATTGATATAAGGAATAAGGAATAGCACTCACGCTAGCACCTATGTCACATAAACCATGATAGCAGTGATATCCTATTTTAACTGAGACAACAGACTTGCCAACAACAGGTCTATGTTTACCATTTTTATCAGGTTTGGTAATTTTAGCAGCTTCTTCGCAGAAGTAAATAACGTTCCCATCTACATTTTCTTCCAAGAGATCTTTAACCGTAGCAATGCTAGGTTCTACTTTAATTTGTCCATCAGGTTTAGGTGTTCTAATATAGCTTTCGTTGACCACAGTTGTAACTTTAGCATGTTCCTTTATCCTAACAGGGAAAGGTGGTTTCTCAATATAAGCAGTAGGAACAACTGAATCCACATTATAAATTATAGTTTCTTCTTTAACTGGTACCGGTTCTTTAATTTCTTCCTTAATAGGTGGGTGATATTTAAACCACTTCTCTTTAAGGAGATCAAGATGAGTAGCAAATGATTCACAAAAGGAAGCTACTATCTCAGAGTCAAGTGCATATTTAGTGCTAAACTTTTGAAAAGCAGCGGTATTCATAAAAGATTTAACACAATCATACTTAAGTTTAATACTTGACTCTTTACCTTCGTCAAGTTCCCAATCTTCAGAGTTGCGTTTAATTCTTTCCAAAAGATCCCACCGGAATTCAATAGTCTTCGTCATAAAAGAACCAGCACAAGAAGTATCAAGCATGGTTTGATCATTACGAGAAGCCGAGCATAAAAATTCTGGATAACAATTTCTGTTGAGAACTCATGATTGGGGCATTAATATAACATTGACTTGAGACTCACCCAAGCTAGAGCGATACTTTATCCTCCACGAGGCCAAAAATTATATATATAATTCCGATCACGATGAGCTAGATGCATAGGATATAATTTTTGATGGACCTCCAATTTCAATCGATTCCAATTTCAAGATCCAATATCATCGCATAGCCTATACCATGCCAATGCTTTTCCCTTCAAAGATAAAGGGAAAACCTTCTTCATAACTTCATCTCTGGGTAAACCTGTAAGCTTGAACAATCCACAAATTTGTTCTACATATATCAAGTGCATATCAAGATGTTCGGTTCCGTCTCCTGCATAAGGATTAGCTAGCAGTTGTTCTATCATACCCGAAGGTATTTCATATTCAATATTTCAGTAGGTGCAGTAGGTTGAGGGGTAGCTAATTGTGGTTCCTGTCAAGGTGAAGATACCCCAAACAAACCCCTCAAAGGATTGTTTTCCATAATGACAAGTGACAAGAAATTTCAGCACACTATGTAAAGGTTTCCTTACCAATTTCCACTTACCAAAGGCGCTTCACTCCCCAGCAACGGTGTCAGAAAATAGCCTTGATGACCCAAAAGTATAGGGTATCAATTGTAGCTTTTTTCAATAAGTAAGAGTGTTGAACCCAACGAGGAGCAGAAGGAAATGACAAGTGGTTTTCAGCAAGGTAATGTCTGAAAGTGCTGAAGTTGTAAGTAACAGAGTAGTTTGACAGCAAGATAATTTGTAAAGAGCAAGTCACGATAATAGTAGAAAAAGTGCAGCAAGGTAGCCCGATCGTTTTGAGCCAAAGCACGGGCCAAAACGGTCTCTAATGATAAGCAAAGCGTTCTTGATGGTACACGGGATTTTCATCTAGCCACTTTCACCATGTTGGTTTGATTCGTGTTCGCTACTTTGATAATTTGATATGTGGCTGGACCGGTGCTTCGGTGTTGTTCTTACTTGAACAAACCTCCTACTTATGATTAACCCTCCCGCAAGCATCCGCAACTATGAGAAAAGTATTAAGAATAAATTCTAACCATAGCATTAAACTTTTGGATCCAATCGGTCCCTTACGAAATAGCGCATAAACTGGGGTTTAAGCTTCTGTCACTCTCGCAACCCATCATCTAATTGCTACTCAACAATGCATTCCCTTAGGCCCAAATATGGTGAAGTGTCATGTATTCTACGTTCACATGACACCACTAAGGGAATCACAACATACATACTATCAAAATATCAAACACATATCAAATTCACATGATTACTTCCAACATGATTTCTCTAGTGACCTCAAGAATAAAAGTAACTACTCACAAATGATAATCATGCTCAAGATCATAGGGGTATTAAATAGCATATTGGATTCGAACATATAATCTTCCACCAAATAAACCACATAGTAATCAACTACAAGATGTAATCGACACTACTAGTCACCCACAAGCACCAATCTATAGTTCTGGTGACAAGATTGAACACAAGAGATGAACTAGGGTTTGATATGAGATGGTGATGTTGAAGATGTTGATGGACATTGCCCTCCCCAAGATGGGAGAGTTGTTGGTGATGATGAGGACGATGATTTCCCCCTCTAGGAGGGAAGTTCCCCTGGCGGAATCGCTCTGCCGGAGGGCAAAAGTGCTCCTGCCCAAGTTCCGCCTTGAGACGGTGGCGTTCCATCCCAAAAGTCCTCTCCCTATTTTTCTAGGTCAAAATGACTTATATACCAGAAGATGGGCACCGGAGATGGGCCTGGGTGCGCACAACGCACCAAGGCGAACCTGGGCTCCCTGGCGCGCCCAGGTAGGTTGTGCCCACCTGGCACTACTGGAATCAGCAGATTTTCCGTCTGCCGACTCTTTGCCATCAGCTAGCGGACGACAAAGAAAGGATTTGCCATCATCCACAAGAAAATGGACGACAAAGAGCCAGCGGACGACAATGGAAGGCTTTGCCTTCAGCATATCTTTCCCGTCCGCTAGCGGACGGCAAAGATGGTGGGTGGCGGGCTTGCGAGGACGACCTAATGGCCATTTTCTTTGCCTTGTGCTGGTTGACGATAAAAATTCTTCGTCATCCGCCAACAGACGGCAAAGAAAATGGCCGTTAGGTCATTCGTTTCCCCCCGGCCCCACCCCACTAGGTACGCTCTTTGCCGTCTGCTAGCAGACGTCAAAGAGGTGTGACCTACTAGCAAACAAGGGGCCGCGCTCGCGCCCCCACGCATCTCTCTGTCCGTTATCTCTCTCCCCTGCCCGAGCCGCCGCCACTGCTCACCCCTGCCGCCGCCTTTCGGTGTCAAAACCGGGGGATCTCAGGTAGGGGGTCTCGAACTATGCGTCTAAGGCTAATGGTAACAGGATGCGGGGGACACAATGTTTACCCAGGTTCAGGCCCTCTCGATGGAGGTAATACCCTACTTCATGCTTGATCGATCTTGATGATATGAGTATTACAAAAGTTGGTCTACCACGAGATCGTAGACGCCAAACCCTAGAAGCTAGCCTATGATTATGATTGTTTTTGTCCTACGGACTAAACCCTTCGGTTTATATAGACACCGGAGGGGGCTAGGGTTACACAGAGTCAGTTATAGAGAAGGAGATCTACACATCTAAATCGCCAAGCTTGCCTTCCACGCAAAGGAGAGTCCCACCTGAACACAGGACGAAGCCTTCAATCTTATATCTTCATAGTCCAATAGTCCAGCCAAAGTATACAGTCCAGCTGTCCGAGGACCTCTTAATCTAGGACTCCCTCAGTAGCCCCTGAACCAGGCTTCAATGACGATGAGTTCGGCGCGCAGATTGGTTCCTTCTCCGGATACTCCATAGAAGATTTTGAACACCAGGATTGTGTCCGGCTCTATAAAACAAATTCCACATACCATTGTAGAGAGTATATTATTCCACATATCTAATCTGCTGACAACTTTTCATAATGTGACATCCTGCCATTGTCCAGTCATTACGAACCGTTTTCCCCTGCCTGCCACTACACGTGTTGTGAGGTGGTTTTATTGGTACGTCTTGTCGAAACAGAGATCGTGTTCCCCTTATCACGGGATTCTTATCAATACGGGTATGGGTAACCTAACCGTGCCATCAATCGCAGCGCTTGGGGAATAAGCGATTTTATAGGGCAAGTGGGGAGGCGCACAGTTTCTACCGCCTTTATAAAGGGACAAGGATTCCTCTTTTTCACCCATGCCTTCTTCTTCCCCTGCCCATCCATTCTCGCGCACTCGAGCTCCAGCGCCCAAGTTCTCATCTTCTCCGCAAACCATTCTGTCGGATTTTGGGTTCCGGCAGACCCTTGAGGTTCGAACACTGGGGTGCGCACGGAGATTTCGCCTCCTACCTACCTGCACCCCTCCGCCTCGCTAAGATCTAAACTGTGGAAAGAACAACACAAGAGACACAGGGTTTATACTGGTTCGGGCCACCGTTGTGGTGTAATACCCTACTCAAGTGTGTGGTGTGGTGGATTGCCTCTTGGGCTGATGATGACGAACAATACAAGGAAGAACAGCCTCGCGAGGGTCTGTTCTTGGCTGGGGCGATGAACTGCTGGGAGGAGTTCAGTCACCTTTCTCTCTCTTTCTTTCTGATCAAAACCTCTTTCTAAAGATCCTCCTTCTTCGATTCCCTCCGCTCTCTCTTTCCCCCTTGCGGGTGGCTGATCCTATTTATAGAGGCCCTGGTCCTCTTCCAAATATCGAGCGGGAAGGGAGCCAACAATAGCGGGCTAATTTGAAGGGGGACAGCTAGTATCAGCTATCCTGACAAAAGTAGTCTTCGCCTGCACAAAGCTCTGGTGATGACGCCGTCTTGGGCTCCACGGTGACCTCCGTCTCGTAGTCCTCCTGGTCTTGGTCTCGTTGTATCGAAATGGCAGCCTTTGCTTGATGCCTCGTTACTCCGCGGCTGCACTTTCCCCCTTTGCACCAAAGGGGAAAGGAGGACACTGCGCGGGTTGGCACCCGCCTGGCGCCCTTGGTCGTGAGGTATCCTGCCTTGGTCTCTCCGCCTCCTCGTGAGCCAGCCTGATGAGGCCGTGCCTGAGGAAGCTCCGCATTGTCCGCCCCACGAGGCTTGGCCCCTCGCGAGGGTCTTGGGTTTGTGTTGGTGAAGATAGGCCGCGCTGGGGCCCCCTTTGAGCCACGCCGCAGGCCGCAGGCAGGCAAGTCTGGGGACCCACGTTCCCAGAATGCCGACACATTCCAAACATGTCCGGAGTGGGAGGCAAGTGGATGGTCTCCTCCATTATAGAGGAGGACATTACGAAGCTCTGGGAAGCCGGATACCTGGCCGCAGACATCACGCACCGGCTCCCAGACGCAGGGAAAATCGTCCCTTCTCCAGAACCCCATGAGAGGGTTGTATTCCTCACCCACTTCGTCCGCAGACTGGGATTTCCCCTCCACCCATTTGTTCGCGGGCTCATGTTCTACTAGGGGCTGGACTTCCATGATCTGGCCCCCAATTTCATCCTCAACATCTCGGTGTTTATCGTCGTGTGCGAGGCCTTCCTCCGCATCAAGCCCCACTTTGGCCTGTGGCTGAAGGCCTTCAACGTGAACCCGTAGGTGGTGGTCGGCCAGCAAGCGGAGTGCGGATGCGCCATGGTGGGCAAAATGCCCAATGTCACCTGGCTCAAAGGCTCCTATCACTACAAAAAAAGACACATCCGTGACATTTTGGGCCGAACGAATTTTTTTTCTATCATACATATGACACTTCTATGACGATAATTGTGACAAAACCTGGTATCATCATAGATGTGGTGGGCTCCTACTTCTATGACAAAAAATCATGATAGAAAATGGACTTTTCGTCCTAGGCGGGCCGGAGATGCAGCTGCATGACATTCTTTGGGCCGTCCATGACGGAAAAAACCATGGTAGAAGCGAGGGCGAGGAAAATTTCAGGGAGTTCTCGGTTATGGTGGGAGGTCGGGGGCCGAGCGATGCGCGTTTCTCTCGTACACGTACGCGCGTGTGTGCGAGGCATTGGCTCTAACTAAACCCGAGCGAGGCATTGGGCTCTAACTGAACCCGAGCGATTGCACTGCAGGCTATGCGTTACTGAACCCGAGCGATCAATCGATGGCTGTTAACTGAACCCGATCGAGCGATTCCTTCACTACTACTACTAACTAAAGCCGATCGATGCTGCCTCTGGATGAACAGTGAGCGTTGCGAGGGGGTTTGTATGAACAGTTCCAGGTGGGGGTGGATGAACAGGACCCCGTGGTGTTGCCTTTGGATGAACAGGACCCCGATTGATCGAGCCGGTTGGGGCTGGATGAACAGGACCCCATGGAGGGCTGGATGAACAGGACCACCCCGTGGAGGGCGGGACGAACAGTAGACGGTGGAGGGCAGGATGAACAGTAGCCCGTGGAGGGGTGGTTGAACAGGAGCCCATGGAGAGGGCTGGTTGAACAGTAGCCGGTGGAGTAGCGCACGGTGGAGGCTGGATGAACAGGAGCCCGTGGATGAACAGTCGCAGGTGGAGGCTGGAGGAGGTCGACGGTGGATGAACAGTAGCTCGTGGAGGCTGGAGGGGGTCGACGGTGGAGATGAACAGTATCCCGTGGACTCCCGTTTTGCGGTACGCCACACCCCTCCCGATGAAAACGACCCCCGTTTCGACCGTAGCGCTCCAATACAAGTCCGTTTCCTCCGTTTTGCGGTACGCCACACCCCTCCCGATGAACAGGACCCCCGTTTCGACCGTAGGAGGTCCGTTTCCTCCGTTTTGCGGTACGCCAGACCCCTCCCGATGAACAGGATCCCGTTTCGAATGTGGCCGGTCGAACACAAGGCCGTTTCCTCCGTTGTGCGGTACGCCAGGCCTCGTTTCCATCGCCTGTTCCGTTCAAGCCCTCCCGATGAACACGACACATTCCGTTGCCTCCCCATGAACACGACACATTCCGTTGCCTCCCCATGAACTTGACGCATTCTGTTGCCTCCCCATGAACACGACGACGACGCTGTTTCTCCGTTCCGACCCAGCCATGTACACGAGCCCTGGCCGTACGTATGCACGAGTAGGCGTTCGAGACCCCGCCCGTATGTACACATACGTGGCCGTATTTTCTTTCTTGCACCCTGGTCGCTGTACATACATGTACATGCTACGTGCGCGCCTCTACTATGACACATGCGCGCCTCTACATCGACAAGTATATATGTACGTACACGTTCGCGACCAGAATGACAACACTACGTACGCTTCGACCAGGTGGGTCCCGACTGTCAGGCACTTCCTTGCGTGCGAAGATGTAGCTGGTGGGTCCTAGCAGTCAGTGGGGCGAAATACAGTGGCCCGTCCGGTGGGTCCCTGCCATTAGGTGGAGGAATAATTATTTTGCATGTAATAAGGAGGCACTTCCTTGCTGCGGCCGTGGACCCAGCTGTCAGCGTCCCCACGTACAGTCCACGTCCGATGGAAGCCGTTCCTTGACCACGCCGCGCCGAGAGCACCAGGGCGGTGGACGACGGTGAGGCCTAGGAAGGGGACGACGTGGAGCCAGGGAAGACGCGGCAGTGGATGCCCACGCGTAGAGGAGTACGAGGGCACTGGTTCGCTGCGGTGTGAGGCTGCCGTCGCCGCAGAGTAACAAGGGGTGTGGGTGAGTAGAGGGATGGCCTGGCCAGCGGTGGGAGTAGTAGGCGGCGGTGAGGCCTCCGCCGCATCGCAGCCGGCCACGGTAGGCAGGAGCACTAGGCATGACCGGCGCTGGTTTGGGCGGCTGGAGCACCAAGACCAGAGGTTGAAGAAGCACTACGGTCGTTGGATGGACATCGTACGGTCACTAGAGCTAGAATCGTGCATATTGACTAAGTTGACAAAGCCCTCCGTCCTCGTCAACTTAGTAGGCCCACAAGTCAGCCTGCCACTATACTGGGTCCCAGCTAACAGGGGGAGTATTCATTTTTTTGTGCATAATAAGGAGGCACTTCCTTGCGTGCAAAGATATAGCTGGTGGGTCCGAGCTGTCAGCGGCGGTAACGTTTTTTTCGTGAAATACGGAGGCCCTTTCGGTGGGTCCCTGATGTCAGGTGGAGGAATCATTATTTTGCACGTAATAAGGAGGCATTTCCTTGCGTGCGGCCGTGGACCCAGTTGTCGGCCTCTCCATCTAAAGTCCACTTCAGATGCATGTCGGTCGTTGACCACGTTGACCAGGCCGTGCCGAGAGCAGCAGGGCGGTGGACGACGGCGAGGCCTAGGAAGGGAACGACACGGAGGCAGGGAAGACTCGGCAGTTGTTTCCCACGCGGAGGGGAGTACAACTGTACGAGGGTTTACTGGTTCGTCTGCCGTCGCTGGAGAATAAAAGCAGGTGTGGGTGTGTAGAGGGATGGCTAGGCCAGTGATGGGAGTGCGGTGGGGCGGTGAGGCCTGCGCGACAGCATAGCCGGCCGCGGGGAGGAGGGAGAAGGCAGTCCCGCCGGCGCTTGTTTGAGCGGCTGGAGCAGGAAGAGCAGAGATTGAAGAAGCACGACGGCCGTTGGATGGACATCCAACAGTCACTGCTTGTGCGTCAACCTTTTTTTAGGAAAGCCTCAAATCTATGGAAAAAAGCATACATCCCATCTGCCATTATTTCTAATAATTTTCAGCCCATTTGCTAATTCTTAAGGTTTTTTTGGAGCCCATATTCTTTTTGTTAGCATTACAGCCCAAATTGTGGCCACGGTTAAAAAATTATATGAAATTTTGCATATTTCGGTGTGGTCCGAACTGTTTTTAATCCCAAAATTTCGACTCACATTCATACTGATTTGAAAAATAAATGTATATCAATATAAAATCCAACAAATTCTCCATGCATAAAAATTAATGTAATTTAAAATCTTGAAATGAAAAAAAAGATATTTGAAACTAATTGTCGGTTTGATGTGTTTTAAAAATGTACAACCCATTTCTCATTACTGATGGGCCATTTTCTCGGCCAGCCGAATGAAAGCTCTCCTCGTCTTGAAAGATTTGCAGCCCAACAGGCCTGACAAAGCGACTTACTTGGCAAATCACAAAAAAACTGGGCTGTGGCCGTGGACCCAGCTGTCAGCCTCTCCACGTACAGTACTCTTCGGATGGAAGTCGTTCCTTCACCACGTTGACCACGCCACGCGGAGAGCACCACAGTGGTGGACGATGGCGAGGCCTAGGAAGGGGACGACGTGGAGCCGGGGAAGACGCGGCAGTGGAAGCCTGTGCGGAGAGGAGTACGAGGGTTCACTGGTTCGGCTGCGGTTTGATGCTGCCGTCGCCGCAGGGCCTGGCCAGCGGTGGGAATAGTAGGGGGCAGTGAGGCCTCCGCGGCAGCACAGCCGGCCACCGGAGGCAGGAGCATGCGGCATGACCGACACTGCTTTGGGCGGCTAGAGCAAGAAGACCAGAGGTTAAAGAAGCACTGCGGCCGTTGGATGGACATCGTACGGTCACTGGAGCTAGAATCGTTCATATTGACTAAGTTGACAAAGCCCTCCATCCCCGTCAACTTTGTTGGCCCACAAGTCATCCTCCCACTATGGTGGGTCCCAGCTAGCAGGGGGGTATTCATTTTTTTTGTGCGTAATAAGGAGGCACTTCCTTGCTTGTGAAGATATAGCTGGTGGGTCCGACATGTCAATGGGGGGGACATTTTTTTCGCAAAATACAGAGGCCCTTCTGGTGGGTCCCAGCTGTCAGGTGGAGGAATCATTGTTGTGCGCGTACAGTCCACGGCCGATGGATGTCGTTCGTTAACCAAGTTGACCAGGCCGCGCCGAGAGCACCATGGCGGTGGACGACGGCGAGGCTTGGGAAGGGAATGACACAGAGCCGGGGAAGACTCGGTAATGGTTGCCCACGCGGTGGGGAGTACGAGGGTTTACTGGTCCAGCTGCCGTCGCCGGAAAATAACAGGAGGTGTGGGTGAGTAGAGGAATGGCCTGGCCAGCAATGAAGTAGGGTGGGGTGGTGCGGCCTGTGCGGCAGCACAGCCGGCCATGGGAGGCGGGAGCAGGCAGTCCCACCGGAGCTGGTTTGGGCGGCTGGAGCAAGAAGATCAGATATTGAAGAAGCAGCACGGCCGTTGGATTAACATCCAACAATCACTGCTACTAGAATCGTTTGTGGACTAAGTTGACAAAGCAAAAGTACACGTCAACCTAGTAGACCCACAAGTCAGCCTCCAAATCTGTCCCAAACAGCATACAGCCCGAAATTTCTAGCCAGATTCAAATTAAATTTAAATCTAAATATACCTTAATTTAAATTCAATGAAATTTTACCCGCACAAAAACAATGAAATTTAAAATATCAAAATCCGAAAGAAAACAGTATTTTGGAACTAATTGTCTGTTTGTTGTATTTTTTCATTTTACAGCCCATTTATTATTACATATAGCCCATTTCTTATTACTTATAGCCCATTTTCTGGGCAAAATGCATCCCTCCTCGTCTTGAAAGATTTCCGGCCCAGCAGGGCATAGAAAAGCAAGTAGGCCTACGTTGGTTATTCTGCAAAAAACAAAATAGCTGTCTAGCAATTTTCAGAAAGGAAAAAAACAAACTGGGCTGGTCATGTGCTAAACATATGAAATAAAAGCCTGGGCTAGACGGGCCATGGGTCCCGCACAACCCAGTTGATACCCTTCTCCGTCCCGAAAAAACAAAATTATTGCGTGCGCTGCTGGGTCCCTACTATCATCCTCACCATGTACAGTCATCTCCTTATTCCTCTCGGTTGTTGACCATGTTGACAACATCGGAGGGCGGCGCTGCGGTGAGCGAACCAAGGCGGAGGACGATGGCAAGGCCTCAGACGGGAACGAACAGGAGCCGGGGCAGATCACAGCCAGCCGTGGGAGGCGGGAGCAGGCGGTCCCGCTGGCGCTGGTTTGGCTTTGGCGGCTCGAGGAAGAACAGACTGAAGAAATGCGACAGACATTGAATGTCAATCCAACGGTCAAGGTTGGCACAATCGTTTGTTGACTAAGCGGACACCAAGTAACATACTTTTTTATATATAGGAAGAAAACTGCGAGGAAAATGCGTTCGAATGCCGTCCTCCTCACAGGGAACGTTTGCCACATAAGTGACTAGCACCCTTGGTTTTCAACCGAGAGGTCTTGGGTTCGAGTCCCAGGAACTCTCAATTTTCTCCTCCTTCCTTCCTCACAAAAAAGGGAAAGAAAATCAAAGACTTGGTAAGGCGTACAGAACAAGCTAGTGTACCAGTAATGAGACGTTGCCGAGTTTTAGAAAAAAGAAAGACGTGCTCCTGTAGCTGGTTTGAATCCAAACCTAGACTATGACTATATATGGTGCTATGCTACTCTGCAAGTAATGAAACTGACATATCCAACGTTCGCTTCTCCTCTTCTCTACTTACTCTGCCTAGCATCAGAAGCTCTGGCCACAACAACTATGTCCGCTGGCTGCTCGTCCACCTGCTCTTCAGCAGGCAACAACCAGATATGCGCCAAGTCGCAACCCGTACCATCGCCTGTGGGTCTCATCACACCCTCGCCGGCACGCACACCGAAGCCGATTGCTCATCGCAACCCGCTGCCGTTGGTGTGGTGCCACTGCTGCAAATCACGCAGAGTCATCCGTCGCGTCTCAACCACAATCCGCAACCCTGGCCGAGTCTTCTACAAATGCCCGAATCATGGGGTAATAATATGTTTAAGTGTTGTTCTGCTGCTTTCAGTTGCTGATTTTTTTAATAGTTTGGTTGATGATATACCAATTTGATTCGTGTAGAAAAGGGAAGATTCGTGTGATTTGTATTTCTGGGAAGTTGTTGATGTGGGGGAATGCAACTATGCTGATTATTTGGTTAGCCGAGGAATCCCAATACCAGCAGGTTGGGGTGTTGGACAAGTAACTGAAGGAACGACAGAAGAGGAAGATGCAGAGCAGAAGGTTAAAGATGCAGTTCCTCTGATCATGGCCAAGCAACAGCTGCTGAACGACCTTGACAGCAATGAGGAGATGAAAGAGCTTGTGAAGATAATGGGCAAAATCGATGTGCTCTGTCGGATGATTGTCTCTTTATTTGCAGTGTATGTAGCACTCGTGATGTATTCAGTGGCTACGACATGAGCACTTTGCTAAAACTAGTAATGAATGAAACCTGTGTAGCAGGCTAGGCGTAGTGTTGTGAACATCTAATGGTTTGTATTAATGGAAATCAGGGGGTATCCCGTTTTGCTCATATAAATAAATAAATAGCAGAGGCCCTGTCGGGTCAGCTTTGTTCTCATTCGAAGACGTCGAGCAAATTGCAGTCCAACAGCAAACTATGTCATCAAATTCAAGTTTCACAACCAAATATGAGTACAACTAAACAATAATGTCATCATGTTTTAGTTGTCATACAATCACCAAACACAAATCAGCATACATAACAAGTGATGTTCTCACAGCAAAATACTAAACAACATGTTCATCAGGTTTCAGTTTTCATAGCAAACACAATTTCACATAGTAGATAAAAAACATCTTCTGACAGGCAAATACGACAAAAGCAATGTAATCATCATCCGCAGTAGCAGCGTCAACATCTTTGCCATGTGTATCAGTCTGAATCGTAATTCCCCACGGTGTCATCTTCTTCTTCGTCCTCAACGTCCTCGAACATTGGCTTCTTCTTGATCAACTCTTGTATGTCCACAGCACGTAGGCAATCTTTTCGCTGGCGTCATTGATGTGATGGTTCTCAAAGATATTAGGAACATCTGTGTTATCTTGTACATCAGGAGCAGTGTAAGCATCATCTTGTTGTGCAACTTCATTAAACAAATTCCTCTGCTCAAACCTTTGCAATACTCTCCAGTCATCGCTACATGCAAGTGTGTCTTCCAAGAAAAATATCTGTGTTGCTTGATTTGACAAAATAAAAGGCTCGTTGGTCTGGTACGCCGCCTTGACATTGATGGATTTGAAATAATCATCAGCTCTGGGTTTTGCGATCCTGGAAAACAGGTTATACCAACGACAGCACAACAGAACCACACACCGATGATCCTAGAAACTGGAGATATACTGCAACTGAATAATGTCTGTTATGTTAGCATACATTTCAGTTGTCTCTTTGTCATACGTATCCATGCTCATGATGGCACTGTTTTGTGTCTTCCTGCCTTCGTCTCGTGCAAGGGTGTTGTAGCGCACATCTCCAACAACGCAAGATTCATAATGTCTTACCCGAGTATCAGGACCCATTGCTAGTGAGTAAAGGGCATCATCAACTGCCTACCCATCCTCCCGCATCTTCTTAACCTATGGTTAGAAAATAGACAAGCTGATCATCTTATGTACTCAATATATTAAAAAAACTGGCAGTGCACTTCAAAAGCTTACATGGTTCTTGAACCATTTCGCAAATCCTGCCATAACCAGTTTGTCAATGTTTCTTGGATTTTGCGGCAGTAACTCCTCTTTGTAGATGCTGCACAACATAGTGATCGCGTCAAACATCTAAATATATAAGAATGTGCTGCAAGTTTAGTAGATTACGATGTATAAGCTACAGTACTGCACTTACTTGATATAAGATAGTATCTCAGGACAATTATTCAACACATACCAAACGATTTTGTCCAAATCTTTAGGTTTGTCCTCTTGTCGACTCTTCCCTATAACTCGAACAAAATAATCGAAAACATTGAGCCCGGGATTGTCTTCACCCACCTCTTTGCTAAGTTGATCAGCTGTTTCAATGTCTTTTGAGCAGAATGTCAACGCTTCTATAGCAATGTAGGCCTCTACAATGGAACCCTCAGGTCTAGCTCTGTTCCTAACATAGCCCTTGAAAGTGCCTAGCCGCCTTTCAATAGGGTACATCCAGCCATACTGTACTGGACCTCTAAGTAGTGCCTCATCAGGTAGATGAACAGCCAAATGCACCATCACATCAAAGAAGGCTGGAGGATATATCTTCTCAAGGTCACATAGGATAGTTGGTATCTTGTCTCTAAGACGCTCCAAAGCATCTATCCTGATATTCCTACTGCAGAGTTCGCTGAAGAATTGTCCCAACTCTACAACTGCTCTGTATAAGTCAGGGCGGCCCAATCCTCTAAGGATAACAGGTAAAACCCTTTGAAGTAGGACGTGGCAGTCATGAGTTTTCAACCCTTGTACCTTGTTTCCATCTGCACTCACTCTCCTTTTAGGGTTGGAAGCAAATCCATGTGGGAATCTCACATGTGACAGGACCTCGCAGAATTCTTTTCTTTTTACCTTGTTCAAGACGTACATAGCTGGTGCCATATCCCGTGGTTTACCTTCATCTTGCACCTGCAAATCCTTTCTGATACCCAGGTGTGTCAAATCAATCCTAGATTTTAAGGTATCTTTCATCTTGCCTTCAATATTAAGAAGTGTGCCAATAATGTTGTCACATATATTTTTCTCGATGTGCATCACATCAAGATTATGCCGCAGATCCAAATCTTTCCAATACTCCAAGTCCCACAATGTGGACCTGCGGGTAAACAATAATGTCTCTTCTACCCTGCCACGCTTCCTTTTCCCGCTACCATTACCAGGATGGTTCCCTGGTGTAATATGCCTGACCTTCTCTAATTCCACTTGCAACTCATCAGCGGTGAGCCTCTTTGGCGCATCACGGTTTTCATGCTTTGCATTGAACACATGTCTTCAGTATTTTCTAGGATGCGGCTTGTCCTTGGCAAGGAAACAACGGTGTCAAATGTAACAGATCTTGCTAAGTATTGCGTATGACAGTGGATTCCTGTCACAGCGAACACATGCATTGTAACCATGTGTCGTTCGCCCTGACATAGTGCGCAAAGCCGGATAATCATGGATGCACCAAATTATAACAGCATGCAGAAAGAAATCAGCTGGTGGGCTGCTATATAGGTCTCGAGTGAGAACACCCTTCCATAGCTCTTGAAGTTCCTCCACAAGAGGCTCCATGAACAAATCAAAATCCTTTCCAGGACTTTTTGGACCAGGGATGAGCAAGGCCATCATGTAGTTTGATTCTTCGGTGCAGACATTTGGAGGCATGTTGTAAGAGATAACAAGCACTGGCCACATGCTATATGTGGCGCTGTGGTGGCCAAATGGGTTAAATCCATCTGAAGCTAAGCCAAGTCTAATGTTTCTCGGGTCAGCAGCAAACTCTTTGTGTTTATCATTGAAGCTTTTCCACTCACTACCATGAGATGGATGGATCATTACATTCTGATATCTGTACTCTTGGTTCCTAGAATGCCACAGTACATCCTCTCTTGTTTCAGCATCATGAAACAACCACTGCAATCTTGGTGTAATTGGAAAATGTATCAGAACATTATGAGGAATCCTCTTCACAGCATCGCCATCTTTCCATCTTGATGATTTGCATTTCGGGCATTCACTTAAGTTGGCATAATCCTTCCGGAACAGAACACAATTATTTTTACAAACATGGATCATATCATATCCAATTCCAACTGCATGAAGGAAATTCTTCATTTTATTGTAGGTGTGTGGCAGCTCAGGCGCGTCTGGGAAAGATTCACGGAAAGCAGCCAACATCGCATCGAATGATTTGTTGGTCATCCGCACAGATGTCTTCACCTGAAGAAAGGTGACCATAGCTGAGAATACTGGCAGCTTATTTCCTGGGGTGACATCAATGTTGCATTGTTCCAACATGCGGGCCCACCATTTTTCTTCTATAGGTGAAAGTTCACGGAATGCGAGAGCATTAATTTCGTAGCATTGTTTAAATGTTGGTCAAAATCACTGGCTCCTCCACCACCACCTCCTCCTCCTATTCCACCTAAGCATCAGGCAGATCAAGATGGTGATCAGCTACTTCCACATAGTCAATAACATTGACGTTCACAGCTTCACCATGATGAACCCACCTAGTATATGTGACCGACATCCCATACAAGTGTAGATGATTTTGCCCAGTTGACTGGGGTCTTGTAACTGAATTCATACAACTGCTACACGGGCAGAGCACATCTGATTTCGGACCACCGTACTCAGCTCTGATAAAGTTCATGAAGTTTTCAACCCCCTTGACATATGCAGCGGAGAATCTTCGAGCAGAAGTTATCCAAGTCCTGTCCATCTGTTAGACATACAAATTAGTTCTTCTACTAGATATTACAGGAAAAACATATATGCTTTTTTATGAAGTTTAGAAAAAAATACCTAGGTCGATGTCTAAAGCTATGGCAAGATATTTGGACTAGCAGATCTAAGTAACGAAATATATGTAAAGCTCATTCAGCAAACATAGTTGAGTGCCAAATTATGGCAGGCTATTTCAGCAGTCAATGAGGCTGAGCACACAGCCATCGAACTATCGAAGGCCATCACAGCAACAAAGATCGAGTATAAAATGGTGTAGAGCTATTTCAGCTAACAGATTGGCTACTAGACCATGGCAATCTACGTCACAATAAATATATGGCAGGATATTTTAGCAACTAATCGGCCTTGGCATGCCATCTCAGCTAAGGAGATTGAGTGCAAAACAAGGCAAGGAAGCTTCTTAAGTAGAGCATATTGACAGTAAACTACTTCGGCAAACAGTGAGATTAATAGCATCTATCAACTAACATTCAGCGCTACACCGACATGAACGGGGCCTCAGTCTAGAATGCGGGTACCGTGGGAGAAGCTGACCGCCGTGCGTCTCGACACGAACGTCGCCAGCGGTGGCGGCGCTGACCACCGTGCGCCTCCATAAGAAAGTAGCCAGAGGTGGCGGCACGGCTAGAGGACGACAGTCTACGAGAGCGTACTGTGGGTGCGAGAGGATCGCCGAACCGCGGCACCGATGTATCGGCGCGGGGGGGGGGGCGGGTTTGGGGGGGGGAGAGGGGGGGGGGGGGACAGGGGGGGGGGGGGTTTGGGGAATATTATTGGCTAGTTGGCCGAAGGGCGGTTGAATCGGATTTGGGGGGAATTTTTGGGTCTGGGGGGGGGGAGGATTTTCGCGCGGTGGGCGGGGGGAGTTTGGCGCATGGTCGGTTTCTCCAAGTGCAGTCCCACGTGTGAGTGAAGAGGCAAGCCCAAGCGCGTTCCGTTTGCGTGAGCCGTGTGCAGGACCGAACGTGTGTGTGGTGCAATGCGACCGCGACAGGAGTGTTGTGAGTGTACCGCATTTTTTCCTTTTAAACTAGGTGCTTCGCCCCCTCAAAAAAAATCTGTTGCTGCACGCGATCCATCGATACTACTACTACTAATCCGGTAATCCCGACTAAAACGGCGCGGCCGGGTCTTTTCCCACGCGATATGCTGGGAGGTTGGCTTAGTTGTGTTTTTTAGGACGAGTAATGCTACACCTATGTAATCCTAGTTATGTAATTAACGTAATGTGAAACGTGTGAGCTGTTGATTGTAGATTGGGGGGAGAGAGGGGCCCACCACCATGAAAATCAAGGGAGGAGATAGAGAGAGGCAATTTACGTTAACCCTTTCGTAGGTTCCCGTAGATGTAGAAAGATGTGTCCATCCTGCAATATAGGTCGTCCGATCTATATCTAACGGATAGGAAGGAAATTATGACAATTTATCCGCACTCCTCTACACATTTGCAGATAAGGCTTTCCCTCGTTCATCGTTTTCTCCCACAAGATCTTGATCTTCCGTGCAACACACGGGCATTTTGCTAGTACTCCTACAATATGTCTATTATTGTGAAAGTTCATATACACCGGCCGAGATTAATGCAAACATGGCAGATTTTCATTACATTTCGAACTTTTATAGGACAAAAAATATAAAAGAAACCCGACCCTAAACCTATTCAATGGCGGCAACCGATGTCCTCCATCTGTGATCTCCATGTACGGGGGCGGGGTTCAAGACCCGTGAAGTGAAGGTGCGGTCTCCGACGAGGAAAAGTAGAACACAGGAGATGGACCGGCCAGTTGGCACACCATGCCCTGCCGCCTCCCATGCCCTACTCATCCTCGGAGGAGTCCCCGACCTTGGCAGTGCCGGACGTTGGACGGCGGCAAGTAGGACGCATGGCTGGTGGTGCTCCCGTCATCGGCCGCCAGCGTGGCCACGGCTTGTGCGGCGACTTGAGCGAGGGCGGCGACCTCGAGCTCCATCCTCGAAGACAAGCTCTCCCGCAGAGCATTTGCGCTTGCGGTCATGGCGGATGTGGTTCCAGGTAGGAGGACGATGCACTATGGTGTGGAGGTTAGCTGGGCGTGGGCGCTTTAAGGAGCGCATTTCGGTGAGGCCAAGCATCCAGGTGCGTCATTAAGTCGCCGGAGTTTGTTCTGCGGGCACCGAGCCTCTTAATGACGACATACGAATGGACGACATGAATGCGGGCAGCTGGCGCCGGCTGGGAACGCACCGCGCGACGGCGTGAGGGACGAGGGTTTTGGTGTGCCAGTGTAGTTAGCTGCGGTCGTGGCAACATTGGAGATGCCCTTTGCTCACATGCGATCCCCGGATGTCATTGAAAAAGCAAGACGACCCGGCATGGTCTCGGGTCCAGAGGATGCAGTTGGCCGCGCTACACCACTCCACGGACGCGTCGTGGCGCCCCGTGCATCCTCGACGAGCCGGGTGTTGGGGTGTGTTCGGATTGTGGCCAAAGTGCACCTTGCCAAAATTTTGGTCATGACCAAAAGATTGGTCTTTGTTTGGATGGTTGCCATTTTTTTGGCATGCCAATGAACTCTAGCCAACTCTAGTTCATTTTTCTTGCCAATGTCGGCCAAATCATGGCCAACCAATATCTCAACCAAGATTTTGGTCATGACCCAAAGATTGGACTTTGTTTGGATGGTTGCCATTTCTTTGGCATGCCAATGAACTCTAGCCAACTCAAGTTCATTTTCCTTGCCAATGTCAGCCAAATCATGGGCAGCTAATACCTCAAACAAAATTTTGGCTACCCAATGCTTTGATGGGGCAACCTTGGGCACAAACCGAACATACCGTTGGTCATGCCACAGCACTAACGCTACCCTCGGCAAACTGAAACCGACCGTGTCTAGCGACGATATGAGCGTGTCGCTCACCGCGGTTGCCGTGTCCAGAGGCGGTGCTGGAGCTGCACCCCGTTGTTGGCCCCAACGACCCACATGAACGGTTGTCCGTGGCGAGGAGGTCGTGGGCCAGCTCCTCCATTGGACTAGTCTGCGCTACGTCGTCCCGACGAGTGTGCCCCACATGTCTGTTTCCCTGTTTTCCCGGCCATATTCGAGTGTCAGTGCTCCGCGTTGCGCATTAGGCCTTTCACTATGTAGGCTAAGCGAGACAACTTATTGTTTATTTGAGCCGTTCAAGTGTAATCATGTGGCGTTTGCTTATTTCTCATTCCTCTCCAACCCTCTTCTCCATCGATCATGTCGCCCTCCAGTCGAGTCCATCCTCCCGCATGCCTCATTTGAACATTCCGTCGAGTATCATTCGCATGTACCCACCCTAGTCCTCTTTCAATAGATCTTCGGACCCTGAGATGAAATCGAGAGGGAACGAGTGGGGGCACGTGATACCTAAGGCGGATTCAAAATTTTGAACCGGTGATCATAGCATCCGCAAATCATATATAAAGGGTATTCAATGTTCGTTTCGTTTTTGAACGTACAATATACTCCCTCCTATCCTTTCTAGTTTACATATAAGTTTTATGTGTAGTCAAAGTATATCTACTTTGATAAAAAAAGGTATCAACATTCAACAACGCCCAATCAATATTGTTAGATTCGTACGTACTCCTAGATTTGTACTCGAGATGGTTTCCAATGTGACAATTGACAAGATTAATAGTACATGAGATGTATAATGTGAAAATTATATCATTGGAAACTCCTTTCACATACGAATTTGACCGTATGCTTTGTGTAAGTTGCATGTCATATATTATTACTCTAACATTTGGTCAAAGTTAGCCTCGAAAAAACGCATTTGACCATGTATGCTTTGTGTAAGTTGCATGTCATATATTATTACTCTAACATTTGTGTAAGTTGCATGTCATATATTATTACTCTAACTTTGGTCAAAGTAGTATAGTGGAAGTGGATCCTCTGACGTAGGTATCCCTACCTTACCCTCCCTTTCGGTCACTTACTGGCGGGCCCGATGCTTGCTAGGCCCCGCATGTCGGTTACTCAATGGGTTTGGCCATCTCAGGGGATCCTCATCCGTAGTATACTCCCTCTGTTTTTATTTACTCCACATAAAACGTAGGGGGTGGTGGTATAATAAATGACGTGGGCGGGGGAGGGGAGGGACGTCGGTTTGCTCTCAACTGCGGTCCCACAAGCGAGCGAAAACACAAGACGAAGCGTGTTCCATTCGGTGAGCGACGTGGAGGGTCCAACATGCAACGCGAACGCGACAAGAGTGATGTACAGTCAAAACTGATTAACTGGTCGTCAATGGAACCACTATTCACACTAGAACCTTCGCTGCTCGGCCTACGCAAGCCACTGCCCTAAAACCACACCAAATCTCTAGCCCATTCCCCACCTTTCGTTCCCCAAGCCCGCATCAAGCGTCCCCTAGTTCGCCGGAAAGCCATGGTGCGCCGCAAGATCACTTACTACAAGATGCTGACGCCGGAGCGCCGCGCAGAAATCGCGGCGGCGGTTGGTGCCACAGACCTCCGTTCCCAAGCTCGCTTTGCGGTGGGCCAATCCCCGAGTTCTCTCGAGCCAAGCTACGAGGAGGAGGAAGCAGATCCAATGTTCATGGTGGAGGTCGCGGCGCAGAAGGCCCCCGATGGGTATGAGACGATGGACGTCGACTTCGTGCCAGCGTCTGAGTCCCCCATGGTGCAGGCGGACCAGCGGTTCCACATGGCGATACTAAAGGAGGACCGGTAGGCAGAGGCTCAACTCGACGCGGCGCGCGCGCATACCGCTGCCATTGAGGCTCTTCTACAGGCGGAACCGGATGTCGTGGATGTGAACCGGGCGGCATTGGCTCAACTTGAGGCGGAGCGCGCGGATGCCGCTGCCATCGAGGCCCTCCTGCAGGCGGAACCGGACGTCCTGGACTTGAACCGGGCGGCAGAGGCTCGACTCGACGTAGAGTGCGCGGATGCCGCTCTCATCGACGCCCTCCTGTAGGCGGAACTGGACATCCTGGACTTGAACCGGGCGGCGGAGGCTCGACTCGACACGAAGCGCGCGGATGCCGCTGCCATCGAGGCCCTCCTGCAGGCGGAACCGGACGTCCTCGACTTGAACCGGGTTGTGCTCTCGACCGTGCAGAATGCCCGCACGCTCTGCTTGAACGAGTAGCTGGAGGCCGAGGACAACCACGGTGCAGAGACACACGTCGGCAGCGATGGCTGGTTCACGCCGGCAGCCAAAGACGACGAGGTTGTCTCTTTCCGCGAGTAGTGATAGTTTTCTTTATGTTGTTGTTTTTATGGATCTTTTGCTGTGTAAAAACATATATTTGTTATGAAAATCGCCTGACTTGGGTCAGTCTACCATTTCAGGCGGTTGGATGAATATCCTACGTCTCCTAACCCTTCTTTCCTTCTTCCTCACCTCTTCTTCTTCCCCAACATGCGGTTGGATAAACATACTCTATGAATGAAAATTATGTGTCAGCGATAGGATGGCTGAGTTTGGCGTGTTCACATGCGACATCACGTGTCAGTGAGGGTGCGTTCCCTTGGTTGGGTTTGCGGCGTGCAGGAGCGACTGTGTGAGGGTGCGGTGCGACCGCGGTGTGCTGGAGCGACCGTGTGAGGGTGCGGTGCGACCGCGATAGACGTGCGCAAGTGTACCTCCTTCTCATTTTGACAACTTTAGGCAAGCTTG